>NC_142779.1:17547408-17847408 GCF_988280905.1 Pimephales promelas
TCAGAAGTGATCTCTGCTTGTCAGTCAATGCATGTGTTCGGGTTGGAGGGTGGGGTTTTGGAGTGCATCTATTTAAAATTTTGTTTTTATTACAAAACATTTTAAAATGAACATTTTAAATGGCAAAATCTGTCGTGCTAAAATAGTTGTTTTTCTATCTGTATCTTTCCTTTAGGGTCAGACCGTGTCTTTGGCATCCGTGTCACGTGTGGAGGAGGTGTTGTACGTCTATCAGCCCGTGTACATAGACACATACGGGCCACCCGTTCCAGAACTGGATCAGTTGGGCAGACAAGGGTAAGAATCACTTGCATTTTGTAATATATTATATTTTGTGCTGTCAAATGATTAAAATATTTAATTGTGATTAATCGCTTTATTGTCATAGTTAACTCGCAATTGCGGAGAATTCGCATCAGCTGTGTGCTTGGCCATTAAGTGGTATTTCAGACTTGACGTGCTGCGATGATAGCTCAGTTCACAACTACAAAACACACAGATAACTTTGGTCTTGTCAATGGAACCATTTGGCAACTTTTTAAAAGTAAACTTTCCATTCAGAATCTTATTGGCATTCATTTCGCCATCTTGCGCTCGCAATCCACTCAAAACGTAACACTAGTTACTCTTTAGCCGGCGTGGTAATTGCGCGGTTAAAAAATTGACACTGTTAAAATGGGTTTGCGTTAACTCAATTAATAATTATATTATAGTATATTATTATTATATTATATTATATTTGTAACTTAAAAGCTAAATTACATTTCTCACTTGCGAGGTAATAACGTCTCTCTCTCTCTCTCTCTCTCTCTCTCTCTCTCTCTCTCTCTCTCTCTCTCTCTCTCTCTCTCTCTCTAATAACTGTGTAAGTCTACCATTAATGGCTCAAGCCTACGTTAGCTCTAAAATTATGTTTTGGATGGAATTAGCAATGGAGGTCAAATTAGTCATGCACACAAGAGCATTTTAAGGACAAAAACTTGACAAATGTTTTGAAATACAACATCTAAACTATGTCTTGAGGTGTGGTAACTGTAGTATACGCGGAATAATTGATTCCAGTCTGCTGAATTTTTCGAAAATAATGCCCACCTCGGGTGTGCATAATTTTTTAATAATTTAAAGGCTCTTCATCAATTATTCTTTATGTTATTTTATATTATTAAATCTGTATGTTAGTAAATTATTGGGCAATGAAGAACAGACTACATTTAATTACATTTTTTTATTTTTTTATTCATGGATACGGTTATTTTTTCTTTATGTACCTTCTCTCTCCTTTCTGTCAGAGAGAATGCATGAGAATGCATTTGACAGAGATAAATGACCTCTTATTCAAACAAATAAACCACATCTCCCATGGTGCATTGCTCCCAGGATAAACAGGAAGTCTGCTGACATTTTTGCAATGCTTGCAGTTTCACGCTTCACTTAAGTTTGACTTTCTCTGTAAGACACACTCTCGCTCTTTTCAAACCCACACTGTCTTTGAAGCTATATTAGTGATAGGCAGCATTAATGCTGTGATTTTCATTTCATATTTACTATACCCTATAGGGTATTATATTAGGTTATACCCAGGGGCGGCTCGCCCATAGAGGGCGCTGGGGCGCCGCCCTCCCTCCGACCTGTCTGTCTGTTTTTTTAATATATATTAAAATTTATCATTTCGAAAAATAATCTGTGTTAATTATATGCTAATAATGGTTTTACTTTGAAAAGTGTTTTGAACTCACCAGAATGATATTTGCATTCACTTTCGTTACTTTTATCATGTTGGTGTAGTAGTATAGCCAATAGGCTGTCTTCTCAGGGCGCCAGTTCGCTCAGCCCCACAGTGCTGGAATTTAAGCCAATGGTTCCCCGGTTGCTATGCAAAAAAGTTTATATTTCGCCAATCAGCGTCGTCAAATTTTATGGTTTAGGGGCGCTGAAAATATCGCCCACAGTATCAGATTAGGGGAGTGCACCGTGCACGCGCATCACGGGACATTTTTACCTCAGATGAGAGCAGAATGGCAGCGCCAGTGACGTCGAGTGGAAATAATGTAAAGTAAGTCGTGGGAATTGACCTGTCTGTCTCTGTCACTCACTCACTCACACACACATAAACACTGTTTCACACACATTTGATATTAAAATAGTTATAGGAATATTAATACCTGTGTGTTTGCTTTGTTTTTGATGTTTTTAAGTTCTGAGCTGGATTACTGTGTTTCATACTAGTTAAAATCAACTTTATTCTCATACTTGGGTGTTACCCTTGTCCCACCCTCTCTTTCAGAGCCTTTTCTCTCTCTCTTTCTCTAGTATCAACACATTGTTATCCATTATCCAATTGTCAATTTGTCAAAAATATGTAGTCTACAGCTGGGGATTGATTAAACTAGATTGTTGTATTACCTATTATTTTTTGTATTAACTATATTATAATTTATCAATATTATGCGTTTTCACTTTTTCTGTCAGCACACAGAGCATAATAAACATGCAACTTGTTCATTATCATTAACTGTCAAACTGTTATTATTATTATTCTATTATTTGACCATTGGTATTGACTGGTTTAAGTTATTTTATTGGTAGGCTATAGGTAAGGGCAAAACAGTATTTTTTTCTTCATTTATATTGTTGAAAACTAGTGAATGGTAATTGATGGTATAATGAACAGAGTTAAGTTAAGATTATGTTAATATAACTAAATCTAAATTATTTTAAGACTTATTGACCCATGTAAGTTTGCTAAGGCCCCCTAGTGGGCCTTAGGCCTAAAATGCACCAGAATGCAGGAAATCACATCTACTAAATTCAAAATTTTTTGGGGGGGGGACCCCCAGACCCCCCTCTTATTCAGCCCCCCCTCCAATATTTTTCACCAGCCGCCACTGGTTATACCCTATAATAATTTCTTAATAATCTCAACAAATCTGCTCCCATAAGAAAACCCATGCCATAATAAATAATTTGATAATAATTATAATTTGATAATAATTTGAATTTGATCAGTCTACTAATGACTACACTCTTAGAAGAAAAGGTTCTTTATAGATCCTTGCTTCATATATAGAGCCTCTTAGGAGTCAATGTTATGAATTGAGATTGAATTTTAATTAATACATTTAAAAAAAAAATTTAATTTAAGTTAAATTAAATGTATCACTAGAAAAAGTTTAAATAACCTGTTAAACATGAAAGTATAATGCGGTAATTTAAGACATTTTATATATAAACTTTTTGGCATACAATTTTAAATTGAGTCCAGAATCCTATGGTTCTTTACAGACCTTTTTAGTGTAGTATTAAAGGGATAGATCACAAACATGAAAATTGACGGAATGTTTGCTTTTTGGGTGAACTACACCTATACCTGAACTATATAAATTGTTTTGGAGGACAAAATTATTGTGTGTGCGCTTTTAGTCTATGGGGCAAAAATGTAACGGTTGCCTCTCAGACTTTCATTCTAAGTGCGTTTCTGTCACAGATGCTGTTGACAAAGCTTAACTTCTATTGAACTCACACACAGATAGATACACTGGAATTTGCATCTTATGATGTGGTTTGAGCTGAAAGGCAGAAGACAAGAGAAGAAAAAGAGTGAGGGTTATGAAAAGAGACGATAGGGTGGATCACTCTCTTTGTTTCTTTTTCCTCCGTCGCTCTGAAATCTCTGTTTTTGCATCAAAGAATTTGACCAGCTTCAGGCTTTTGAAGTCGAGAGCGGACAAGACTCTCGAAGTGTTTGTGTGTGTGTGAGGTTGACAGAGAGACAGATTGTTTTTTGCTATTTGTCTTAGTGTGTTTTGACAGCGAGTTATTGGAGATTTATGTTGGACTGGTTTGTGTTTTTGGAGGGTCATGTATGTATTCACTTCCTCCTCCTCCCCCCGGGGGCGAACCCCGTCCTATGTGTCCGTCCCTGTTCTGTACCTGTATAAATACAGATTGGGTGGGGCGTTTTATTAAAGACAGCTGTGTGTGTGTCTTGAAAGGAGGTGATTGGGTTGAAGTTTCCTTTTCTCCACACACACAGTTTTCAAGTGCAGTCAGTCGCCTTTATGTATATGTGTGTTGTATGAGTAAAGGAATAGTTTGTCCCCCCAGGTTTTGAGAAATAACAATGCCCCTCTACTCTTACAATGTTACATAAAAATACATTTCAAAGTTTGGCTGTACAAGGCCCCTTTGATGGATCCGTAATCTTCCATTCAAACACTCTCGGGACACACACATTTTCAGTCGGTGTTGAGTGATGTCTCCGGTGAGTTTGGAGGCATGTCTGCAGAGTTTTGGATAACCTAATAAGTTTAAGAGACATTAGTTATTGGACAGGACAGAACTTGTCTGTGTTTATATTATTTGGGTGTTGTTAAACTTTTGAAATAACATTATTTTCAAGTTTAATGAAGAGTTTATTCTAATGAATTGGTGAGTTTCAGAAATGCTCAGTAAAATTTCTTTCAGGCAATGAAAAAACATGCTTTCATCGCCATTCCAATGTTTAGACTATAGAAACACACTTTGCCATACAGGAAGTCATCATGTGCCAGACAGGAAGTAATCCATCAGCAGGTCAAAAGAGGAAGCGTGTGTGGACAGGGTCAGTAGCTTTATTGTGTTTTTCAACATAAATCTGGTTGATTTGTGTTTATTTCACTAATAAACTACAAGAGATATTGTGAATATAGTCATTTCAAACAGTTAAAACCTTTTCAAAATGTATTACTTAGTAACAATATTAAGCATACATTTTGATCAGACATTATTTTTTATAGTTATTATTCATTAAGTGTCTTTATTCTATTAGAAGATCTAGTTCATGACATATAAACCTACCTAGTTTTTTAGTATGCTTTACATTAAGTGGTGGGTTGTCCAGACCGTCTGTTTTATAAAATACTTGCCATTTCTAAAGTGAATTAGTTCCTACTGTAAGAATGTGGGGTTAGAAGGGTCAATGACTGCAGACACGTCTTCCATCCATCCCTCCGTCTCTCGGTCGGAAAGTTTTTTTTTCTTTGGAAACTGCATTTTTTTGAGGCAGAGCCTGATTTGAAATTTGCATATGCAAACAAGCCTAAAACAAAGATTCTGGCCTTGGCTTCAGGAGTAAATTTGGCTTGCAAATGGATCCATTTTCTGAGGTAGCAAGAAAGAGTTAAACTTTAAAACCATACCCTGAGGGTAGATAATGGATAATGGGTGGATTAACTAAACTTGTTCACCTTCTTTCTTTCTTCTCTGTCTCTCAATCAATCCACAGATTTGAGTGAATTTTGCATTTCACCATTGGTGTGGCTTTTCCTTTGTGCAAGGAATGCTCACAAACATGACCTCTTAAGCATGTGTTTTCATTAGCCTCATTCTCTTTTCAGCATAAACCATGATTTGTGTCTTCATGGATTTCTGACACACGCTGCCTTTGTAAACAGCAATGTACCTTTGGACCAGTAGGTTTTAATGATGCATTATGCCCTGGAGGATCCCGGGTCAACTCCTGGCTCCTGCATAGATGAGTTTGCTCTCTGAACTCTGATGAGGATATTTGTGTTGTGGATGAGTTGTAGTTTGGTTTATGTGTGTCTGACATAGCAGTGTGGGCAACCAGATCTGTTGTGAGGAATGTGTGTGACACTGACCCTGTTAAAATGACAGATTGGACAGCAGCTGCTTGAGAGTTCCCTCCCTTTTTTTTTTGTTTTTTTTTTTGAGGGGAACATTTCTGTGCTGAATCCTGTACTCGGAAAGACTTTGACACACACACACACACCTATTAGGTATTCAAGGCTGGCATAAAACACAGATCCCACTGACAGAACGTGCACACACCATCATCATCTCCACAGTGTGTGATCACTACTAAAAACACTGTTATGTCTCCACTCATGTCAACATTTCAATCCCGATATCATCCATTTGACTACATGTGCAATGTCGACAAAATGTCCGTCTTATGAAGGATATATCAGAGAGCTTGAGTCTAGGGATGGGCAACGATTAATCCAAAATAAAAGTTTGTGTTTACATGATATATGTGTGTGTGGTGTGTATAATTATTTTGTATACTAACACATGCATGTATATATTTAAGAAAAATGTTCTTAATATATCAAATATTTACATTTATACATAATATTAATTATGTATAAATATATATATATATAGTATATACATGCAAATATTTCTTAAATATATACATGCATGTTGGTGTATTTATATATACAAAATAATTATACACACCACACACACATATATTACGTAAACACAAACTTTTATTTTGGATGCGGTTAATCGCGATTAATCGTTGCTCATCCCTACGTCAGACAGCCAGTAAAATCCTCCCAAAGATTTTAGTGATTGTCCAAACCCTCGCATTAGTCACTTCTCAAACAACCTTCCAATTTTCTTCTAAAACTTTTCTTCTGTTCGGTGTGACTGTTTCATTCATGTCAAATATATGAATTATTATTAATTATTTTAATTACCAAACAAATACACAGCTGCTGTTAAAAATGTGGAACCAGTAAGGTTAAAAAAAAAAAATACTTTTATTTATTTAGTTCTACATTGTTACAAAATACTTTTGAAAAAGGTTTCCACAAAAATAATAAGCTGGACAAACTGTGTTCAATATTGATGTTTTTTTGGTTGTTTTTCATAATTTGTATTTTTAAATATGTAAGGGATAGAGGACGTATGTAAGACAACATGAAGGCAAAGCACCACCCAATGTCCAAATCATTTAATGCACAGCTAGCCGTGGATTATCCCGCTTATACCATGGCTATTTGCCAGCATTGGCAACTTAAAGCTGTTATTGATGTCTGCAGGTTAATATTTAATCGGAAGGGGAAATATGGCGGTTATTTTCTTTGTTAGATCTAGCATTCTGCCTGCTTTGAATCGGACACAGAGATAAAGTAATGCGTAAAATTACATTTATTTGAATGACTGTATTATAGCATTTATTTGAATTAGTGAGTGAGAGAGAGATAAGAGATGCTTGTGTGAAATATCTTCGTCTATTCAGCATCTCTCCCTACCAACAATAAAGCTGTGAATTTAACTACCTCAAAACCATCAATGTTACTGAGAAATAATATAATGTAGCGATTCAGTATTAAATGTGTGCGCAGTGCAAACTCCCGTGTGATGTATGCGTGTGTGTGCTCCAATAAAAACATAATGTATTATGGTGATTAAAATGACTGGACATTAAACTATGACTACCTGTGCATTAAACGGTTTTGTGGCACACCTTCCAGCCAATCAGTATTGAGTATCAGACAAACCATGGTATAACTTAAAATAGAAAACAGTGATTTTAAATGGCTATACTATTTTACAGTATTGCTGTGTTTTATTGTATTTGTGATAAAAATAAAATGCCTTGACGGATATAAAAGCGTCTTTAAAAAACAATCATTTGAAGTTTTGAACAGTTGTGTACGATTTTTAATATTTGGTCGCAAACAAGCTAGATGCATTTATTAACTGTTTTATTACTGTTATGCATTTTTGTTTGCTTGTTTTCTATTGCTGTATTGTCCCATGTTTTTAACAGTTTTGCTAAAATGTTTGTCACAATTATTTAAAATGGCCCTTATAGTGTTAAGTTTATCAATCTGAGGTGGACAAACAACATTGTCAGAAGGTCAAGACTTTCATGTTGACTCTTTGTTATGTTTTAGTTTCAAACACCATTTTGTTCTCTTTTCTTTGTAAAGATCCAAAATTCTTATAATTTTTTGTTGCATGTCATTTCTTTCCATTTTGTTGTTCTTAAGTTTTCTGTTATTGTTCTGTTAAGCAATGCTTTCTTGACATGATTGTCTTAAATATAAGTACTTTGGGCAAAACTAAAAGCGAAAGAATCCGGATAAATGTGATGACTGATTCACTTGTGGAATTATGCGTGTGGTTTGTGGATTAATGATGGAGAGGCATTCTGTGTGCATTAGCTCATGGTCCAGCGCTTCAGTAATCTCTGTTTGTTTAGAAAACGTGTGAAGCTGAGAGGAGCTTAAGTGTTTCTGATGATACCTGACCCCCTCGATCTCTTTCCATCGTTCTCTTCCTCTCACTGTAGTATCAGTTTACATGTAATTTTCAGTTCTCTCATAATGAATGGCCGCTGTGGACTCCAGCTGCTGGAGTGTTTTGAGGGTTCTGCTGGGTTAGTGTGAGATCGCAGAGTCTCACCCACAAGCATTAGGTTTCTGATACCTTTGTGGTTTGTGGGTAACGGGCAGTTGTCGATTTGGTGAAAAATATATGGATAAAGAAATTAAATATGTGATCTATTGTAATATTAATATTTTAGTTATGTAAAGCAACTACATTCTTACATATTTTGTGGCTTAAAGGGAAAGTTCACCCAAAAATTACAATTCTGTAAATTAAAAAAAAATTCTACTTCAAATAAATCCTGTTATTTTGAGCTTTTCTTTTCTGCACTGTTTTCAACATTGATAATAATAAGAAATATTTCTTGAGCAACAAATCAGCATTTTAGAATAATTTCAGAAGGAAATTTATATATATATATATATATATATATATATAAACTGTCACAGGAATAAATTACATTTTAAAATTTATTAAATATGAACATTTATTTAAATTATAATATTTCACAATAATACTGTTTTTACTGTAAATCCAGCCTGGGTGAGCATAATAGATTTTCTTTAAAAATTTTACGATCTTACCGACCCACACTTTTAATGGTAGTGTTTATTATATTACATAATTTACACGAAGTATAATTCTAGTAACTACAGTTGACATTTTATTTAAAAAAAATTTTTTTATCTTGTCCTTGTGAAATCCATGAATGTAAAACAACAGAGCTGCTCCCTCTAGAGGATTAACCAGATTATACTCAAAGCCATTATTGTGGAAACTACTGTTAAACCCTTCCCTGTTATAGCTAATCGCCCTCTCTGTGTGCAGGTATCTGAATCATGTGCGTACAGCGTCCCCTCAGGATCAGGCTGGTGGTTATACATCAGGACTGGCCTGCCATCGTGCCATCCAGGACGCTTTCAGTGGCCTCTTCCCCCGGTGATTTTACAAAACTAGAGTCACTTCCACACCACCTGTTCATCAGTCTACCTAAAGACTCACTCACAAGCACAGAGAAATTCTGTGAGTGTTTGGATGCATGGGAAAGATTCCTGTGAAGGACTTTGTGAATGCAGCCCCTCCAGAAGGCCAGGTTCAGAATACTATGAAGTTTATGTTGACATAACCATAAACAAGCTTTAATAGGTGTACAGATATTTTTGTTGATCAGTTTTGTTATTTTTGTAATGCTGCTTCAGTTAAATAAACAACACAAATTATTTGTGTCAATGTTGGTTGCGTGATCGTCTCAAAGAAATGCAACAGCATTCTCACCCGACATGGAATGATAATTTATTTAAAAAAAATATTAAAAGAACAAAAAACTAAACAAACCATTTTAACAGGCAAATTAACACACAAACTGAGTTTATTCAGTCTGTCAAATCCTCACACTTCTGTTTCTTGGGACATGGCTCCTCTGAACTGTCTATGGAGGAAAAGAGACATTTTAGTACAGCAGAAATGACCCGCCACATGGTGTGTATGTCTTTGACTTTATTTCATGATTTAATACTGCTGCCAAATGACACAAGGGAGTGTGATAGTCTCTTACCTCTGTCTTGGGTGTGTGTGCTGTACAGGACCTCTCTCGGCAGGGTAAAACTCACACACATCATCTCTTTATTAGGTGCCACATTCCTCACCAGGTGTACAGAACACTGTCCTTGCAGGGAAATCTTTAAACTGGCCTCTGCCCGCTCCACTACATCCCTCTGAGCATCATCTTCCTTGGAGAACCCGTAGCAATGCACCTGAGGCAGGTTGTCATCCTGGCGGGAAAGACTCTGGTCTGGCTCCGGATCCAGAAGACCTCTGAAAGCATCAAGGAACTCGATAGCCAGTGCAGGGAGATTCATCACCACGTGAATCTTTTGTGATCCCTTCATTAGAGCCGGCAGGCGCTCCCGAACCGGTCCCCGGATGAAGTCGCGTCCATCCATGTTAAATGAGGTTATCTTTCGGTCGACCTTGTTGAGCTTAGCATTGTGCTGGAGCCAACGGAAGGAATCCGGGTTCAGGTCGTTGGCAAGGACCTCGCTGCCTCGACGGGCCGCTGGGATCGCGAACGGACCGACACCGGCGAAAACGTCAACTACAGTATCGCCACGCTGAAGGAGGGCAACGATGCGCTCGTGTTCGGTGCTCAGTCGAGGGTTCCAGTACACTCGAGAGAAATCAAACTCGTAAAATACACCATTCTCCCGAACCTGAGAGGGGAGGAAAAAAGTAGATTACAGTAAGATGTATCTTTAATAATTGATGTTTATGCTGAATCCGTATATTAGATGAACTCACCTTTGCCACCATGTTACTCTCGCCAGCCAAAACCTCCATTTGGAAGTTCCTGTAAGTGGAATCAATGGTGTTGGTCTTGTTGACCACGCAGGTAATGCCAGGATTCTTATCTATGATTACTTGACCTGGAACAAAACACAAAGTCTGTTGGTGGCAAAACACCTTGGCAAATGATTTCATGATTGCCATTACAGTAGAATGAATCAAATAGAATCATTATTGCAGAATCAAATCTCTGCCACAACAGTCTTGAAAAGACAAGACAGATGTAAAATTTTTAAATTTAAAATTTAAAATAAAGCTATATATTATTATATGAAAAAAAACAATGAAAATTACAAATTGTAGTGCCTTGGCAACTAACTGAAATAGTTTGAAGTTGAAGTGCTAAAATTAACTGGAAATAACTAAAAACTAAATAAAAATGTAACTTTTTTAGTAAATATTAACGTTTTAAAGTTATTTTAGTAAATATTAACGTTTTAAAGTTATTTTAGTAAAATAACAAAAAAAAAAACCTAACAAAAATGACAACTGCATCTAAGAAAATTACTAAAAATAAAATCTAAATCTATATATATATATATAGGACGGAGCTTTCAGTCCCTCCATAGACTGACACTTTGACGCTTCAAAAAGTTCATAAAGACTCTTAAGAGATCGTAAAACTAATCCATATGAATTGAGTAGTTTAGTCCAGAGACAATCGCTTCATATGATGAACAGATTAAATTTAGGCTTTTATTCATATATAAACATTCACACATCAGTTGTGGTAAACAAAAGCTCAAGCATGTTTGTTTGACGTGCAAGAACCAATGAGGTTCATTCTCGTGTTATGCAGCACGTCTCACGTTTCTTGTGCATCAAGCAGGTTTGGTTGAGCTGCTGTTTATGTTCGCTGATGAATGTGTATGTCAATAAAAGCCTACATTTAATTTGTTCATCAAATAAAGTGATTCTCTTCAGAACATTTGGACTAAACTCCACATTTCATATGGATTAGTTTTATGATCTCTTTATGAACTTTTTGAAGTGTCAAAGTATCATTTGTAGCTGTCTATGGAGAGATCAGAAAGATCTTCATGTGTTCAGAAGATGAATGAAAGTCATACGGATTTGGAACAACATGACGGTGAGTAATTAATGACATAATTGTTTGATGAACTATCCCTTTAAGGTGATTTCTTGGTTCATTTATTATCTCTCATTACCAATCAGTTTTTTGTAGGGGAGCTGGTGGTCTCTCAGGTTCATGTGGGCGATGTGTCCCACTCTGCTAAATCCTGATGTCACATCCTGTCCTTCAGGAAGTACAGCTCGCAGAATCTCTTCACTCTTAAGGTTCTCATAGGTGAGTTTCAGTTCATATCTCTGGATCTCCTGAGGCACACCATACGCTTTCAGAGCTTCTGCCTCCTCACTGCCGAACAAATCTGTAATGCTGTTCGGATCCAATAGCATCAGCCGATGTTCTCCATTACTACAATCTGTATTACCATCTTCTTTGTGTTCATCCACAACCCGTTTGAGTCCTGGCCTCTGTAGTGCCACTTTCTTCAAACTCTTTACCAATTTGTTGAGAACGTTGGTTGGTATCCGTATGGCAGGAACGCTGACTGTTACACTGAAAGCAGCCCGGTCCAGTTCTGTCATTCCTCGGACTGTGGGAGGGGGTTTGTAGAGCCCCAGATCAGTTGATGTCTGGGGTTGGTCAGGCATGGCTTTCTGATAATGGACCGCAGTGGAAAACTGGAGGGAAATTCTTGCAAACTGGTTCAAATTCTGAGGCAGAAAGATACAACTGTGATGTTTCTGCACAAGGAACAAAAGTCTGCCAGATCTGTTGGTCATGAGAGGGAGAGAGAAAGGTCATGCCTGTATAAAGGTTTAATGAAAAAAAAGGAAAAATAATTGACAACATTTTCCTGAATGCATAGACTAACGTTACAGCTAACAGTCTAGCTACATAAATCCCATTTTCTAGCAGCAGACTGCTCTCTAAGCCTGATAATAAACTACAAGATTATCTATTTAGCCACATAGCTTAAACCATGTTATTCAACACAATTCAACAAATAACCTTAAGTTTAATATTATAAACAAAATAAACTGTAACAGCTCACCCTCTCCAGACAGCTGCCATGCGAACACACTTTTACATTGAGGTTACGTCATTACTGAGCGACCGTGCTATGGCTGTGCTGATTGGTCTGTGACTTACATTATAAAAAGACATATGACTGGTTGACAATAATCACGTGAATAGGGATGTTTACGTTTGCTTCTGCTTCTGTGAAGCCGGTGGTGTGAGAGCTAGCGACATGTATTGACGGACCCAGCGGTGTCTACGAGCGAATGGCCGGCTTTCGGTCAGTGCAGAAGAGTAAATAGACACTACACGGTGCAACATGGGGAAAAGCGGCGCAAACTACAGAGCGCAGACGCGGAGCGAGTATGAGCCCATCGGAGAGGAGTGCCAACCGCTGTTAGCCCAGGTAAACCACAGCCAGTCATTGCTCCGGTAAGAAATAATAATAAGAAGAACCATATCAAGAAGAACAAAAGAGATGTTTTTTTCTGTCCCTCATGAACGTGTAAATAATGACTAAGAATTACAATGTTTATATTATGTATGTTTAATGTATTAGGTTTACTGTTTTATGATATATGCATATAAACTTTAAACATTATCCTTGTATGGAAACCATTTTCTGCCACACGACAATTATTAATAAGAAGTGGGAAATATTAGATTCTAAGTGAAATTATGGGACAAATCATAGCTATAATATAAAATCTATTTATCACATTGTGGCTTATCTCAGAATGTCACCTTATATATCATAGTAATAATATAGAATCTCACATTTCCAACATTTTATATAAATGTTTGACTTTTTATCCCATAATTGTCATAATTTACATTTTGTCTGATAATTGTGACTTATTATCTTATCATAATTTTGACATCATAATGATTTTTTGTTGTTGTCATAATTATGATTTTACCAAAGCATGATTTTATTATCCAATGTGGTTGAAATGGGCTTCAATATGTACCTCTTGTGTATTTATTATTCATTATATGATTTGTTAATTTTTATATAATAATATAATAACATAATAATATATTAAAAAGAATTGAGGTTGTGCCCATGTTGTGTCAACCTGTTTAACCGTCATTTATTCTGTTTCTTATTAAAGTTATGTAAACGTTTTTAGTATTAGCTTCTTCTCAAAATTGTAAACTGCACATTAAGATGTCAATTTTTTAGCACATTCTTTGTCTGATAGAATGTTTAAAATTAAGACTGATGGATCAATATGAATTTAGATTATAATAAGATTATTTTTTAGCACAGTATAAAATGTACAAAGTGCTTTGCAGTGCCACAAATGAATACAATTTATGTAACATGTCAAAGTAAATTTATGTGCATTATTAAAATAAATACAGTCTAAACTTCACATTCACAGTGCTGCACTAGTTTTATAAAGCTGTGCTTGAAATGGACAGACTAAGTGTATTTCACATCGTCATCTTTCACATTCTCGTCATTTTCACATCACATGCTGGTCTTGTGCAATTTTATTGTCTTTGCTTGCAAAGATTTCGCTTCCCTTTGTGCTTTCAGTAATGCAGTGTGTAAGCAGACAATAATGACATTCATAATGCAATGCACGTTTTGTCTCTTGCCTAAAGTCTAGGATTAAATTAGCCTCAGTTTATTCCAGTGTGAGCTTGTCATGTTTAATTTCTGATGCATTTTTCTTCCTCACAGGATGTTCAGGTTAGAGGTGCATCCTTCATGTCTTCTGCCTTTAATCTGATGAATGCTATCATGGGTAGTGGCATCCTGGGTCTCTCTTATGCCATGGCCAATACGGGCATTCTCGGATTCAGGTACACGCGAGGCACACGGTGTTACAGATTCAATACAAGTTCAGCTTTGTTGATAACACTTGTGGTGTTGATTATCGCAGAAAATGTGATGCATTTATCCCTTTTTTAAGCAAAAAGTGCAGCTGCAGTAAGTCACGTATCAGGTGTTTTTTCAACTCTGCATGTGTTCTTCACAGTATTCTGCTGCTAGTGGTCTCCAGTTTGGCTGTTTATTCTATTCATCTCCTGCTGCTCCTCTGTGACAAGACAGGTAATATCACTCTTTTTATCTTACATAATCTGTGATTACAAATCCTCACAAGCTGTTCATTTGATCAAAAATCTGAAATTTCTTTTTCATGATTGTACATTGTAACTGATCACTATTGCATATGTTTATGCATGTTAGGCATCAACTCTTATGAAGCGCTTGGAGAGAAAGCCTTCAACAGACCTGGCAAGGTTGGTTAATATCACAGAACTAATACCTAGCTCCATTTATTTGATTTAGTCTTTGTCTGAAGATTGCCTGCTTTTAATTTGGAGTAATGCACTACAATGTTTCATTTTGTTACATGAATAAATAACTCCTCATTCTCAGTCTCATCGTAAACTGAATTCACCATAGATGTGAAAAATGCCTTGTTACCCCTTTAAAACAAGTTTTTCTCATGTTTTGTGCAGATTCTGGTGGCCTGTACTATTCTCATTCAGAACATTGGCGGTGAGCTTTTCACTTTCATTATATTACTTAACATAGTTCATATAAATAATATCACATTACTAAATGTTAACCTGGTACCCCAGAGGCAGAGAGTCTGCTGTCTCTTTCTCTTTTGCTCTCTCTCTCAGTTTGAACACGTTTAATTGGGAGGATATGACTTTTGGCCGACTATGTTTCCGACTTTTGGAGAATATGGATGGCCTAAGAAGTTAGCATAGCAGGTTAACCTCTGAACAACAGCTGTGCTAAAGAATGGTGTAAAGTGAATATGGAAAATAAAACTGTGTTCTCTTTCTTTCTGTCTTTCACTCCGCACTGCTCACTACTCACTGTGACCTGTAGTGAGTATTCTGTGTGTTATGTGGTGTTTAGTAGCAGTAACATGCTTATTAATCTCAGTCATTTCATCTCACGTTTACATTGTCTTTAGAACGGCAGCAAGTGTCTGATTGTGTGAGAACAAATGTTTGGCTGCAGTCAGGTTTAATCTGTGTATATGACCTTGTATTTCGCTGTGTATATATGATAGTGTGATATGAATTTGTGGCTGTTGGTGTTAGTTCAGAGTATGTTGACCTCAGCAGTGTGCTGGGTTTTACAAAGGCTGTGTCTGTGGAATGGTTTGGCTTTTCTGAGTGGATTTGTGCGCGTGCGTGAGATTGCATTACAAGCTGTTATAGTGCATGTAGGAGGTGTTGTTTAACATGTATTTATAATGTGCTGTCCTTCTCTTTCTTTAGCCATGTCCAGCTACTTGTTCATCTTGAAGTCTGAAATGCCTGCAGCCATCACCGGCTTCATGAGCACAGAGAGTTCTGGGTAAATAAGCATATGCTGGCCTTACCACCCCCTCACACCCCTTCTAATAATGTGCAATGCAAGTTTCCGGCGTGAATAAATTTATTCTGTTCTCACTGAAATTAAAATAGTTATTGAAGAAGCTATATTAGCTATCAGATCATACTAAATGTTTAAAATGAGTATAACAAAAAGTAGAAACCAAACAACCAACAAAATGTCTTGTTTACAGTGTCATTTTGGAGAACAACTCAGATTAAAATGAAAGATAAAGTATCTAATAAAGATACTTTTATTAGGCAAGGACACAATACATTACTATTTCACAATACATAGATTAAAAGTGAAAGTAAAAACTTGTATAATGTTACAAAATATTTCTGTTTCAAATAGATGCTGTTTTTTTAACTTTATATATATCACAGAGTCTAAAAAGATAAATGTATCATGGTTTCCATTAATATATTAAGAAGCAAGCCAAACTTTTGAATGGTATCGTATATGGTTTATCAGAACAAAGTCGGTGTGTTAGAATTCATACTAAAACAAAATCTGGCTGGATCCACAGAAAAATTCACGGGGAGAGACGAAATAGAAACACGATTCAGGAAGAGAGATAGAAAGGGACACTTTCACACAGGATCATTCACTCGCTGGCTGATATAAACACTCTTTCTCTTGATCCTCTGCCTTTAAGTGAGTTTCCAAAAGAGAAAGTATTCCTGAGTAAGAAACTAACGGTCATTATTTTATTAGCCGCTGTTCTGAGCTGTGGTTTGACTGTGTCCCGTCCCCACACAGCTGGTTTGCATTACAGGCCCGTTCACGTAAATCTTGCACATATGTTCTGCCCAATGAGAGTCGTGCCTGCCCAAGATTCCCTTCACCAGCACAATTACTGTGACCAGACTCAGACACATACAAACATTACTACTCTCTCTCTCTGGGAGGAGCAAAAATCAAAACCCAACCACAGTATACACACTTGAAACTGTAGTCATTTACTGTAAAATAACATTATTCTTTCAGTGGAGTAATTTATCTTCATTTTTGCAAGCGGATCATCTGGGCTGTCTAGTACCTCCCTGTTTTTAAGAGAGAACCACAGGAGATCTCTCTCATAAACACCAACCTGTTAAAGATTCAGTCTCTCAGTTCTCAGTCATATATTTTTGTTTTAAAGTACTCAGTTTAATATTGGCAAAGCATCAATGCACATATTTTTCCTTTTTTTCATATTTCTGCGGAAACCTTGATGTTTTTTTTTCCAGGATTATCAATCTTATCTATCAAATTAAGACTTGAATTTCGTAAGGATGTATTGAATTGATCAAGTGACAAAAGATGTTTGGAAAATTTCTATTTCGAATAAATGCTGTTATATTGAACTTATAAATATAAAACTGTGACAATAACAATAAGAGTAGGAATAGTGAGAGCAAATGTTTCTTGTGCATCACATATTATAATTATTTCTAAACTATTGTCATTTTCCAATATTACTGTTTTACTCTATTTTTGTTTAAATAAATGAGCATAAGAGACTAAAATGAGACAAATATTCCTGACCCCCAAATCTTTAAATGTGTGTGCATCATCTTCACTTGGTGTCATTTTGTCATGCATTTCTTTTCTGTCCTCCATAGAAAGTGGTTTGAGAATGGCGTTATCCTACTGATTTTAGTCACTGTAATTGTAGTGTTGCCATTGGCTCTACTTCCAAAGATTGGTGAGTATCATCAGGGTTTGTTTTTCCTCAATATTGTTTGTGTGTGATAGAATGCATATATTTGGTTTCTGTCTTCTCTTCAGGTTTCCTGGGATACACCAGCAGTCTTGCATTCTTCTTCATGTTGTTCTTTACTGTGGTGGTGAGTTGAGTCACTCTATTTATCTGTCTGTCTCTCTATCTTTCCCATGTTTATGTTTTCATCTCTCACAGGTGGTGGTGAAAAAATGGTCCATTCCCTGTCCACTACCATTGAACTCCACCATGAGCCTGGTAAAGACCACACACACATGCCCTTGCCGAATACACCCCAAATGAATACCCAAAACACAACTTGGGCAGCTGCAGAATAAGAGACTTCAGTATGACCCATCTAAAACCATAATTACAACAGACAGGCTAAAGTATGGAAACCAATTTCTGCCACACAATGTTTAAATTATGATCCAAGTCATACTAAATATTTCTGAGATAAAAAAGTATGTTGACATAAAAGTTGAAATTTACATACTTTAACTTATTACATTTTGACATAAGACATATACTAAGTCATATTTATTAGATTAAAAGGCCATGACTATGACAAGCTAAAATTATAAAAGTCATAATTTGGACTTTTTAAACTTATTATTGAGATTTATCACAAATTTGACGTCTTTCATCTCATGAATATGTCTTGGTGTGCCACGATTTTTAGTTATGTCGAATACAAATTTACCAAAGCATGTTTTTTTTTCTTATGTAGCAAATATGGGCTTCCTTAAAGGGTTGGTTCACCCCAAAATGAAAATTCTGTCAGTAATTACTCACCCTCATGTTGTTCCAACTCTGTAAGTCTTTCTTTCATCTTCGAAACATAAATTAAGATATTTTTGATTAAATCTGAGAGCTGGATCACTCCTCCGTAGGCTTCTAAGGGTTCGAAACTTACCGACCCAGAAAAATCAAATACATTATTAAAATACTCCAAGTGACTACAGTGGCTCTATCTTTAAGTTTATCAAGCGACGAGAATACTTTTTGTACGCGAAAAAACAAAAAAATAAAAATAACTATTAATTTCCTTCTCTGTGGGTCTCGAGAGTTCACATAGTGTAACTGCGCAGCGCTTCTAGGTTGTACGTCACACGCATCACACACATCACCAGCGTCGGCCAATAGTGAGCCTACGTGTGACGCAGAAGCCCACAGGAAAGGAAATGAACAGTCATGAATAGTGAATCAAAATATCTTAAAGAGCACATTGCAGGTAAAAAAAAAAAAACGAAATTAGTAGATAACCTTGTATGAAAATACCATATGAAAAGTTAATGCAGGTTTTGAAATGTTTTAAAACAACATAAGGGCACTAATTTAGTAGATAAATTGAGCGTTTCTTGGACTGCTCGTAAAAACAGCTTTTTTTTCCAACATCGCGTCATTTTACGTCACGTTAGGGAGCCTCAGCCTCGGCTCAGTGCAAAGTAGGCTGGTATTCAGTGAGAGCGGTCGTCAGTCAGTGTGCTTTCGGTAGTTTTTGTATTTTAATTTATCATCATCATAGTAAATTATTGTGTTTGTGGAGGTTGCAAAAACTCCGGCCTGTCAGGACTTAAAGGTCGAGTCCACAAGTTTCCATTAGAAGAAAAGGGACCGTGCTATATAGCCTATCTTTCGTTCCTGGTGCGGTTTGTGCAGGTGAAGAGACAGGATTTCTCTTCCGCATCGGCTTCGGAAAACGCGGTCGTGTGGCGCATTCGCTTCAGATCAAATGATTATCATCCCGGCGATATGATGGAGTTCAACATGGGATGCCGAAGCAAGAATATTGATCGTCGTGTCGTGTATACTATAGCCTACCAATGGCGTCAAATAGTGTGATATAGGAATGTAACTTGAAATTGAAAAGCAAAATTGGTTGTTTAAATACTCAAATCTTTTATTTTCTATATTTATGTTATAACCCAGGTGAAAAATATGTATTAAAAATGTACCCGAGTATGTATTTAGTACAATAGAAATATACTCAGGTATAGTTTTTATACATTTTATAGTATAAATCTACCCTAAACATACTAATGTCTACTGGCCTGTTATAGGATCATAAAAATGTGTACAATATTGGGGGCACAGTGTATATCGTTAGCGAACATGTATATCTATAAGCACGTCTTTCACCAAAAGGCACCTGTCCTGTTCTCCACTGGTTCTCCTCACACCACAACTGTCTAACATTATCCTTTCCCTGCTCTCTTTAGCATAGCTGACTCATAACTTTATGGCTTGGTCCGTCATACGAGTATTTCCTCATCATTTTTTATCTATGCATTGACTCGTTTGGTCCTCTAACCTGCAATATGCCCTTTAATTTGTGTTCCAAAGATGAGCGAAAGTCTTACTAGTTGGAACAACATGAGGGTGAGTAATTACTGACAGAATGTTCATTTTGGGGTGAACTAACCCTTCAATAAAGACGTTTTTTTTTAACTCTGATATTTTGTGTAGTACATTTGGATCCAACCCTTCAGAATCAGGAAGTAGCATTGCTTTAATAAGGGATGTGACCTTTGACCCTCTTGAGCCAGAGGTCAGACCTTTACTTCCTGATATTAAGCTACAGATACTGTAATCTAAATATCAGAAAGTTGGTTTTTCATGCTGTTCCTGTCCTGATTTAATTCTAATCTTCACATTCACATCAGGTTCACATTTTGTTTTTCTATCCGCAGAGCTTAAATACCTCAGAGTGCACCCCACAACTGTTTGCAATCTCTAGTAAGGTGAGTGTGTGTGTGTGTTTTCCTGAGAAAGGAGAGCTATGTTTTGATTTAAAGACCGCCTTGCAGGACTATTAGAAACCCAAATATTAGTTGAAATATTATAGCATAACCGCACACACATCAGGAGGGTGAGAAATGACTGTGTGTGCGCATTGCAGAGTGCTTATGCTGTCCCAACAATGGCTTTCTCCTTCCTGTGCCATACGGCGGTTTTACCCATTTACTGCGAGTTACACAGGTCAGTTCACTCAGTTCTTTCTGAGCATCTGCCACATATACTGTATAGTCTGTTGTTGCCTTATGGTGTGAATGTGTTTTTCAGACCCACAAAACGGAGAATGCAGAATGTGACAAATGTCAGCATCTTTCTTAGTTTCGTGGTGTACCTGATCTCTGCTCTTTTTGGATACCTCACCTTCTATAGTAAGAACATTGCTCAAGCTGCACAACAAGATCCTCAGTGTTTGTTTTTTTGTGTTAATCCTGCTCTTGGAGAACTTCACGCAGAGTTTAGCTTCATCCTTCATCATTCCAAAATGCAACGCTTGAAGTGACATTTTTAGTGTCACAAAAGAGCTGGAAGTAATGTCAGACCCTGACCATTATTTTAAATCCAACCAATGTAAAATTACAAATTTTTATTTTGGAGATGATAACTAGACTTAGTGAATGCAGTTTCTTAAAATAAAATACATTTTAATTACCAAAAATCCTAAAGTCAACTGTTACAATATGAGCAAACCATCAATTACACTGGTTTAAGTTTAACAAACCTAAACTACAAATAATTTTGAATCATAGTCCAGTGTCATATGCTCATTAATCAGACTGCACTGGTTTTGTACTGATTTGATTCACTAAAAAGAACAGGTTTGTAAGAGTTATTTGTACATTAATTCCTTCCCACTATTTTGCAGTAAACCATCTTTCTTTTTATTTCACATTCAATTCAGACTGCAGATGCACATTAACAACTGGAGTAAACATAATCCCCTTTGCAGTGAGGCCGAAGATTCAGGCGCACTGCTATTGAAACACTAATATTTGAAAAGTTGTTTTAGGGTTTCACAAAATCTATTTAAAAAATTGATGAGAGCCAGTGTATACTAATTAGTATTCCAATGTTCCAGTATGAATAAAACCCGTGATTAGCTGCTTGACACGCTTGGTTGGTGTTTTTGTCTCTAGGTAGACCCCTGGATTATAATCTTTACTGTTGTAGTTCAGTACTCTTTGGATTAATCTGTTAATGACGAAGATAAATTGATTAATCTGATCTAACATTCTTTATCCACAGCACATGTGGAATCAGAGCTGTTGCTAGGATACGACACCTACTTACCGCGGGATGTTTTGGTGATGTCAGTGCGTCTCGCGATTCTATTGGCCGTTCTGCTCACTGTGCCGCTCATTCACTTCCCGGTAAGTCAAACACCCGACTGTGAACTCTTTAAACAAGAACTTCAGAAAACATTATCCTCCCTTTCTTTCTTTCAGGCACGTAAATCGTTGTTGATGTTATGCAAGAGAGAGAGTGAGTTCTCCTGGTGCTCTCATTCACTTTCCTGTATTTTCATCCTCACTCTTGTGCTGCTGCTTGCTATTTTCGTCCCTGACATCAGGAATGTCTTTGGTGTGGTCGGTGAGTGTTTGTCCATACGTGCTCTGTATGTGCTTGACTGTTAAATTCACTGCTCAACAGTTAAACAGGTATGTTTATATTGTGTGCGTGTGTGTCTGCATACCTTTTCATGTGTGATTCCAGGCTCTACGACCTCCACATGTTTGCTGTTTGTGTATCCGGGAATGTTTTATTTGAGAATCAGCTCTGAGCCAATCAGATCTCTCAATTCAGCTGGGGTATCTAAGTCTTGCATACATTCAGTACTACATGATGCAGTTGCTTTGCACTAGACTCTTAGTTCTGAAGGAATTTTTCCCATTTGTATTAATCTACTGTTCAAAAGTTTGGAGTTGGTAAGATTTTACCATGGCTGAATTTATTTGATCAAAAATGTGTAATATTACTACAATTTGAAATAACTGCTCTTTGTTTTAATATCTTTTTATGTCTGTGCCATTGTTTTGTCTCAAGATGCAGACCAGTAATGCAATTTTCTAAGGCATGTTTATAAATACCACTTAAAGACCCTGTCTGTGAAACCAGACCTTAATTTTTTTGTGAAAACAATGATTTTTCAGGATTCGTCCATGAATAGAAGGTTCAAAAGAACAGCATTTATTTGAAATGGAAATCTTTTGTAACCTTATGAAAAAAACTAAATGACCCAAAACTTTTGAGCGGTAGTGTAAATTATGTCTGACTTGACATGTTTTTGTAACGTAAAGTTTGTTTTTTTACACTTGATGTGTTGATTATGATGTCGCTTTATTAGTTTTCTCTCCATAAGCATCTTTTTCACCTTTCCTCTTTTTTTAGGCAGTGTTTCTGTTGGTCATTGGCCTGGTTGTGGGAGTGCTGAGTCTGTGTGTCATCATTGTCTCCTGGGTTCAAGATCCTTGACCTTTAACTTGATCATTGTGGGACACGTTGCATTGCATGAGTCGTGAGCTCAACATATCCTGCCCTGAAGAAGAACCATATTTTACAGGTTATACACCAGTTAGACTCTGCTTACTGGACCAAATGCTGCTTTAAGAAGGGAATCCTAATGAGATGAGCCAACTGTGCTCTTATGATACTCCTAATATTCTCATAATCCTGTAATGTCACTTGAATGCTGAACAGAGGCACAATCAAACCCACAATATCCAGCAAAGCAATGAAATGCATAGTAATCTATTTTGAATGTCTGAACGCAGAAAGACGGTTATCGTGATCTGTGGAAAGACAGAATGAATGAAGCAGCTGCACATTTTTCAATAACTAAATATCTGCATAAATCTAATATCCACATTCAATGAATTGGAAAATTGTTCTGATATTGTCTGTCTGAAAAAAACAAAAAAAAAAACGGATTTATTCAGTCTTAATATGTATTAGATTTTTGAAGATTTTTCAGACCTGTCAGGGTATTTCTTCACCAAAGCACTATCCAAAGATTTTCTGCGATGATTGAAGTTCAGAAAGTTTTTTTTTTCTTGACATTTTAAATAAATAAATATATATATATATTGTTTGTTTTACCATTGAAAGCCTGTTTATATGTCCAAACTGACAATTTTGATGTATTTTTGTGAATTAAATAAATAAAGGGAAGGGAAATACAAATTAAAACGTGTTTCTCACTGGTTTGTGTACTGTGGCATCTGGAATGAAGTCTCTGATCCATGTTTAGTCTAAGAGATCCAAGCATTACTGGGTGTTTTTGCTGGTTTGCATGTGAGAAAGATTGATAGACAGGCTGATTTTTCTTCATTGATTTGGACAGAGGGTTCTCTGTATGTCAGATAATGGAAAACAAATGCTCTGTGTATGTGTGTGTGTGTGTAGTCTGTGGCCTTTGCTCTCTCCTGCTGTTTCTAATATGCTGCATTAGCTTGAGAGACCGCCCAAAGTAAGCCTGTCTGTAACACATTCACACACATGCAATCTCACAGGCTTACATCAAAAATATGGTAGTTGTTTACTCCTGAGGTGTGTGAATAATATAGCATCGTGAGCTCAGGATGACAGTAAGATTTTCCCCTGCAGGTAAGAGATGTGGTCCGTGATAAGAGAACTGCTTTGTGAGACATGGTTACTTGAGTGACATCACCAAAAAAGCATGATGAAACCATGGTGTAGTGAGATATAATAGCAATTAGGTGTTTTATGGTTTGCAGAGGATTGGTGTTCAGGAATCTAACAAAAAATACCACGTTTAACGAAAAATATTTGGCCAAAAAAGTTGTTTTATTGCAATATTTTGTGTTTAAGCATTTCAAAAAATCCCAAGCAATGCATAGACAGTTTAGCTTTTGTTTCTTTGTATCATTCCATTTATTCTCAATAATGATTGCAATTAGATTCTCATTGCAGTCATTTTTTAACATTACAGCAAAAATGTAATGCAGTTGCAGTTGATTAAAAAAATTCACAATTAAAAAAAAAAAATCACAATTATATTTACTTGTATTCTTCTTGTAACTATTTTAGATAATTTTTATCAGAAATGTCACATCACTTCTTTGTTGTTGTTTTTGGGGTGAACTGTTTGACAGGTTTTGTGAATCACCCTCTAACTTTAAATGTGAGTGTGAGTCTAGATGCATGAGTAAGACGTTTTAAAAAATCCCGTGTGGGCTTTAAAAGTGTAAAGGGGAAAAAAAGCCTTTAAAACAACATTTCATGCTAACTTTCAAAGAGTGGAAAATGAGAACCACAGCTCTTGGATATCAGGCAGGAGTTATATCTCTTTTCAGCCTGAATTTAGTCCTGCAGATTGCTTTACCTTTAGACCGCAGTCCATATTCACACACCAGCAGAAACATCTGCTGACTGTTAACCGCTGCCTACAGAAGGTGATTTTGCTGTATGACTGTCTGATTTCTTTTCATGCTGATTGGCCCTTTCATGCTGACATCTGCTTTTTTCCTGGACTTTTTCTGCATCTCTGTTCCTCTCCAATTCCCCCTGAATTGATTTTCATGCTCTATCAGTAACCATGCTCCCTGTGTCACAGGCATTCAGTAAATCATTCTGAAGACTCTGTTAGGAAGAAACAAACACACCCAATCACACACTCCCTTAGCTCTATTGTGACTCTTATGTGTTCTCTAAGATTCTTCTCCTCTTTTTCTGCTCTCTCTGCCTTCTAAAACCTCTAATTCGGCTTCTGACGCCTGGTCTGAACTGAGACCATATCACATCTGGAGTTCATTTTACCCAAACACACACACACACACACACACACACTGCCCTGTGTCACACACTTTCTCCTCTGTCACTCTTTTTTTAACTAGTCTCCCTGAACACTCACTCCATCATTCACTCTCTCTTTCTTTCTCTGATTTTTGTTTTTCTACTTTTATGCCGCAGCTGTTGCCATTCCCAAACACTGAGTAATAATACCAGCCAGTAAACGCACACTCACACACACTTTGGCCTTTCACCCATAAATACCTCATCCACATCTCACATGAGTCACACGACATAACATGGTGTAACAGTTCAATAAATGTGAGTGAAACAGTGTGTGTGTAAATGACAGATTTGGGAACTATTTCAAACTCCTGCTGTATGTGAGATTGTACTGTATATTGGTGTTGAATGGGATTTGAAGGCTTGTTTGAGCGCTGTTTGTACATGTGTATATGTGTTTTGTATGGTTTATGTCAGAGCTTCAGTGAACAAGTTATGCATGAACTGGGGCTTGTTGAGGTGTGATGCAATCACATCTAACTTTCAATTATTTTTTGTTGTTAAGTCTGTCCTCTAAACTAAAATTTCATCATGATGTATTTTGGCTATAGCTCAAAACAATAAAACACTCAAACATACAAGAGACTACTTGTAAGCCTACATAAATCAAGACTTTTTTTTTTTTTTAACTTTTTAGAACAAGGATGGGAAAGTTGTTTGTCTTTTAAATGTTTATTATGCAATTTGTACTTTTAATGTCACTGTTTCATTAATTGTTTTTTGTTGCTTAAAAGACTGTATAAACTAAAACATGATTTTATTTCAGATAATTCGTGGGTGAGATAATATAACATTTGAGTTTCTGTTAATTAAACCAATGTCCTTCATTTGTATGAACTCATTTTTTATTTTATTTCAATGAACTCAAAAATATTAAGGCAACCAGGTTACTTACTTTTTTCCAGTTAAACCAACCAATATTTTTCTACAGTGTTCAAGCGTTTTTATAGCAAATTCAATTGTGACTATTTACCCCACTACTGGAACAACAGCTTATATTAGTAAGACTTTTAAGGTATGTGCGCGTGCGTACAATGAAATTAAATATAAATAGCCAATAAAACACCATGAGGCACACGTATGTCAAAACCATGGTCAAAACACACATGAACACTACTCAGGCTCATGAACTGCCTGATTTCAGTAAAATCTCTATGAGCAGGGCTGCATTTCTAAGCCTTAGTTGATCGTCTCTACTATCAATTAAGGACGATGCTTTTGAGAAACACAGCCCAGAACAGTTCTGCTCTTCACAATGGCTTGAGTTTAAACTCTCCCACACAGCGCTCTAGTTAAAAAAGGGTAGTTCTTTAATGAAGACTCAGGAGGCGGCTAAATCATGAAGACCATTAAAGGTGATTTGGTGCTGAATACCTGTTTTAATGCTGGTTCATTCCACACTAAACTCTAGAGAGAGAGAGATGCTGATGACGGCTGGACTAACAAAGTCAGAGGACTAACTTAGCCTATGTGTAATGAAGCTGTCCATATAGAAACTGAAAATGTTTTTTTTTTTTTTTTTTTTGTGAAATACAGGTAGGCCTGATGGTTGGGTTGAGTATGAGTGTCTCCTGCTGGATATTTCTGGTGCTACACCAGAATCATCAGAGTGGATCCACCAGACCTCAGCTTCCCATTGGCCGCTCCATAGATGGTCTTCTTCACTTCTCTGTTCTCAGATTCATCATGTTTGGAACAACTTGAGGGTGAGTAAGTAATGACAAAATATTTGGGTCAACTATCCCTTTAGTAGACTTTATAGACCTGGGCCAACTAAATAAGAGCCCACAAATACACTCAACCCATTTTGTAGACATTTCATATTCCTAATATGCATATGTCGGGTGGTGACCGCGCAGTTGATAAGACACATGCCTTTGGTGTGAGAGACCTGGGTTTAAATCCACTGTGAGTCACCAATGTGTCCCTGAGCAAGACACTTAACCCCTTGCTCCAGAGGTGTGTGGCCGACCTCTGACATGTATAGCACGTTTAAGCCTTCAAAACAAAGATTTTCAAAATCATGCATGAGAAACGTTCTGTGAATGCAGTCAAGTACCCAGACATTTGACTTGTACTATAAATACAAAGGCCTATTACAGTCTAACTTGTGTATACATTTAATACAATGATTCCCTATAATATTCTTTTTATATAGCTAGATTGTATTAATTCATTTATTTGTTTATTGATTTAATTAATAATTAATAAAAATGGGATGATGTTCATATTTCAAACTAGCATTTTGTAAGCCTAACTCCTATACATACCCTTAAGATAAATAACTTTCCAATAAATATTTATTTAATATAGCCTACAATTGATTATGTATTTATTCATTTGTTTATTTACAATATTTTCAAATGCCATTTGCAAATTAATAATATTTAATATAAAATAACGAATATTATAATCCTTTTGACGGTTACGTTATTCCTTGGAACCACTAGGTGCGCGCGTCCGTTAATCAACATAAATCTACACGAGAAAAATCTGCCGAAAGGTGGCGGATGTTTCCAGTTTCCACACGCTCAAAATAAAAACAGGTGTGTTTTTTCCCTTTCAACATATTTCCACATGCAGGTACTTCAAAGATACACTCGTGTCTTCTTTTAAATATAAATATCTGGAAAGTTTCTCCGCAACACCCTATCGCTCGGTTTGTCTGCTTAAAATAGACCCAGAGTAAGTTTATAAGTAAAGACTCTTATCTCACACGCGTTTAAGTTCAAACTTCAGCAAATATGGACGGATTGTGATAGTGGCGAGTAGGCTAAAAGTTACAAAGTCTCGCGTAACGGATAAAACAGTTAACTTAGGTTGGAAGAGAGAGAGAGAGAGAGAGAGAGCTAGAAAGAAACAGTTATTGTTATGATTGAATCCCCTGAGGGAGACGCGTAATCATGCGTAAACTCCTTCACTTCCCTATTCTGCCCACTCGCTTCAGTCCTTCCGCAAAGCAGGTGTTTCAAACAGCGTCTTGTTTCAGATGCAAAGGCTTTTAACTGGTGTGCGTTTGCGCATTTACACGTTCCTATTTAAGTGATACAATGTACAACATTCACTTAGTCAGTCAGGCTTAGATTTGCTAGGCTCCAGTTCAGAGGACATCATGAAGTTTAACGGGTATCTAAAGTTGCGCATCGGCGAGGCAGTGGACCTGAAGCCCACGACCGCCTCTATGCGACTCGCCGTGATGTTCAACAAGGCGAGCCAGACCCTGGACCCGTATATTATCGTAAAAGTGGACGAGTATAAGATTGGACAGACGCATACCAAGCAAAAAACAAACATGCCCACTTATAACGAGGAGTTTTCCGTTAACGTCAACAACGGCAAGCAATTAGAGCTGGCCGTTTTTCATGACGCACCGATCGGATACGATGACTTCGTGGCCAACTGCACCATCCAGTTTGATGATCTAATGAAGACTACCAACAAAGAGGAGTCTTTTGAAGGATGGGTGAGGAATGTTTATCGTATGTATCTCCTTTACCTGAGAGATTTCTTTGCTTTAAATTGCTAGAGATTTAATTTTCACATGCATGGTGTGTGGGCATCTGACACTTGGAATGAATTAGTTTGAAAAGTTCAGATGGGACAGAGTGAACGTCTATGGATCTACCTGGTGGTATTGTGTTTGTATAGAAAAGGGCATGTTGATAAGTCAAGAATGCAATTAAGAATGCTAAAAAATAAATATCTTCATAATGCTTTGTTCTTTAGTGTTCTATAATTAGTTGCACACTAAACACAAGAAAACCATGTTGGATCGTAAACTGTCAGCATACTACAATACAAAACTACTGAGGAGTGTCTGTTTTTTTTTTTTTTTTGTACTATTCTAATTTTGATACAATATTCCCATATTTTCCTACTCTAAGAAATTTAGAAATATACGAATGATTTATTATCAGAATATGGAGTACTTTTGGAACGCTATGTGGAAATATATTCAAATAGGCCTATATGCATTAATTTATTGTGATAATCAAATGTAATTTGTTCAATGTAAATAGTATGCCTTCCCCATCACCCTACCAATTTTCATTTAATTTTAAACATTTTAAAAATGTTCATATACGTTTACATATTTGGCAGACCAAAGTACTTTACGTTGCATTCAAGGTTTATTTTGTCTTCATTGTCAGTTCATGTATTCCCTGGGAATCAAAAACCCATGACTTTGGCATTATTAGCACCATGCTGTACTGTTTGAGTTGCCCTGCTATGAAATAGTAAACAATTAGTAATTTTAATTTTTAACCGCAATTTAAGCATGAAATGGCAACAGAATCAAATATAGCAATACATAAAACATAAGCAACTTGTGCCCACGCTGTTTTATTTTTAAAGGTGCAGTGTGTATTTTTTGTGACATCTAGTGGTTCGGTTGCAAGTTGCACTAAGGGCTCAGCCCACTGCTCGCCAATCCCTTTTGAAGAAGCTACAGTGGCTATAACGGGACAAACATATCGTCGTCTGAGACGGCGGAGAATAGTCAGAGTACGCCAAGAGTGAGAAACATTGTCACTGTTTCTGTGCCACAGTCCATTATAAACCACATCATGGATAAAGTTTACAAAGTCATAGTCTAGTCGGGTGAGGATCAAGGGTCCTAATATATGATAATAATAGTAATCAGGTGATTGTCTTACAAACATAGCCAGAACATTTCTCCCCACATAGCAAACCATAATACACAGAGGGAACCACATGAAACTATGCAACTATATATTTATCTAATATGGCAGTAAAAGTTTAGCTGGATATAGCAGCATTAAAATGTGAATATACTATATAAGAACAAGAAGAAATAAGAACAAATACCTGAAAACATTGGTCTGCTTCTCTCAGGAATTAACATCTTTGGCAGAAGAAATACTTGTAAATCAAATACAAAACAGAAATTGCCACATTGAGTAAACAACAAACTACTGAACTACTATTACACAATGTAGTGGAGACTGGGTAGAAGTCATTTCTGCCATCCTGCATGTTTGTGTGTGTTCATCAAAACACTGCAATGGATGCTGTCTGTCAGTCATTGATTATGCAGAAGAGTGAAGAGGTGACATATTTTGGGGGTAATTTTTCTTGGGGGTAACACTTTCTGAGAACTCAAAATTGAATTTCAGTTGTTTTGGATACTTTGGATATTTTGGATCGGTTTAGCACGTCAGTCCAAATAACATTGCTAGCGCCTGCGGTTGAGGACATGTTTTTGAGGACCTCTGTGCCCTCAATGAGAACCCTGTGGTGTCTGTCACTGATTAAGATGGCCATTGGTTGCTCCAGTCCATCACCTGGCATATCCTGGCGAGACGAATAAAGAGTGCTGCAAAAAGTTCATAAATTGCAATAATTTAAGGTAAAAAGTAAACATTTGTATATTAGATTGATCCATTACACATAAAGTGAAATATTTCAAATAAATTTTGTGTAAATTTTGATGGTTGTGGCTTGCAGACAATCAAAACCCCAAATCCAGTAACTCAGAAAATAAAATGTCACATAGAACCAATAAAAACAAAGATTTGTAATACATAAATGTATGTCTTAAAGGGATAGTTCACTTTGAAATTATTTTTTGATAGGTTTTAGCTTGCCTCAAGGGCATCCAAGATGTAGGTGTCTTTGTTTCCACAGTATTTTCAATTTTGACACCTACTTTTTCAAAAACCACCTATTTTCAAACAAAGACACCTACATCTTGGATGCCCTTGAGGTAAGCTAAAACATATCAAAAAATTATTTCCAAAGTGAACTATCCCTTTTAAGAAAAGTATTTAAAATCCGCGTTCATATTGGCATTGAGCGCCCGGAGCAGAGCCAGTTAATGTTAGCCTAAACTCTGAGTGGGAACACGTCACGTCACTGACACGTCACTCACATATTGAGGTGATTCATTTAACGTTAATTGTCGGTAAAAGAATGCAATATATTGAACTGAATACAACTTTTTTTTTGTCAGAGTGAGAAAATTTATATATTTTTTCCTTTCATAATATCTGTTCAATCAGTCTATATAATATTAAGTTCTTGGATTTCCCAGGAAAACCGTTAGCTGTAAAATGGCGCCATGTTATGTAAATAACCTGCACTGCTAATGTCAACATTAATGTTATAATAAATTCTAATTATAATATTTGATAATTAATAATATTCAAGTATTTAATAAATGTTGAATGAGTTTCTCCATTACATGACGCTAGATAAGTTGCGCTAGGTTATAAACTCTTTTAATGTTATGTTAATGGTCACTGCTAACCTGGCTCTTAGTAAAACTGAGAAAAGGAAGTCAACTTATAAAAATTATAGTGTGAGTACTGAAATAAAGTGAATTTCTCCCTTACATGACAAATGTGGCCTGTTCACTTTGCACTGTTCAGCAGATAAGCCTCCAACTTCTGCGTGCGGCCTATTCCAGCACTTTCCCTTGAGTTCTCAAGTGTGAACATGCGCAAACCATGCTTAATCTAGCAAAAGTTGTTTGATTGAATGTATAATTTAAATTTGCATTGTTTTGTTATAATTTTGTATTGTATTAATCTAAGAAAATAGATTGAAAGACACAAACAGATTACAAAATGTAATTTTACTTAACAATCTAATAATTTTAGGCTATTGGAATAAAAAAAAAATCTAATGAAAAACAGCAATGTTTTACTTTTTACAGTGAATATGAGCTGTTACTGTGGCTGAGCTGGTTTAAGCATAAAGCCTTGTTTAAACTCAACGCGTCCGCATGATCCCAAAGGTGCGTGCGGCAAAAATGACATTATTGTAACAGTGAGCGTGCCTCTGCATCCCCTAGACACCATTTTTTACACACAATAGGCTTTTTTTTGTCTGATTTTGAAAACTCTTTGTGATCGAATTAAAATGCTTCCAAGATCGACTTGTCGACCGCGATCGACAGGTTGGGGATTCCTGTAACATACTGTTTTACGGTCAATGACATGAGTACTAATCAGCTGTCTCACGAACGTAACCAGCACATTTATCCCCACATAGCTAAGCCATAACACAGCGAAGGAGAAGAACTAAGTTACATGAAACAATCCAACTACATTTTTTTACACCACTGACAAGGGAAAAGTCACTACTCACAGTGTTTATGGCTAGCTTATACTGTAGCTACAGCTTATCTTTAAAAGTAGTGACAAAACGCCCTCTGTAGCGCTGTTTGTTCGTTGTCGGCTACGGTAGAAACATCACGTCACAATATGTCGACCTTCATAGAAGGGGGTGCCTGCGGTTATGTAGATACGTCACATTCTAAAGTAAAAACATTACGTTTTTTTAAGTAAGTTCTTAATACACCACTGAAAACAAATTGCATTTGTTAATAGATACTTAATTTTTACACATTGCACCTTAAAAGTAGCTTAGCTTGTTTTTTTTTTACACATTGCACCTTTTAAAGTAGCTTAGCTTGTTTTGGCAAAGGTAGCCTATACATTGTTTTTGTGCAATCTTTGTGTCTAGATCTTTGATCTTTTGTGCAACCTTTGTGTCTTGGGCAACATTAGAAAGCGTTACAGCCCTCTCTATCTGTAGCTATGATCTTTCTTTTTTGAAATGTTACTTTTTTTAAATTAACTTTACTTTGTTACAAATGTTTTATGAGGTGAAAAGCTTGTGTTATATGTTAAATGACATGATAATCTGCTTATTTAGGTTGGTTCTTGTCGTACCATAATGATTTTACCACCGTCATACCATAATGTTGTTACCACTGGTGTTGCAGCACTCTCCACGGTTTCCCCTAAACCTCACACTGTTCGTTCTCTTGTATTGTGATGTGTATCTTTGTTTTGTCATGGTCTGTTGTATTGCATGGTGTTCTTTTGTATAAACAAAAGAACACCATGCAATACAACAGAGCATGACAAAACAAAGATTCACCTCGCAATATAATCACAAACATATCAATCTGTCTTGTTGTGTTGTTTCTTTGTTTAGTCTCTTTTGCTTTGTGCTATTTTTTTCCACCATGTGAACAGCAGAAGTGCTGAGGTTATGAGTGTTATCATCTTCCACCATCAAATGTGGCTTCACACTTGCACCCATGTCCGACAATGCATTGCAATTCTAGACACAAATGTAGCGATGCTGATGCATGATCAGTGGTTACAGTCAGTACGATTTGGATTATCAGTCTCTCTGTAGGGTTGTAGCTAAAACCAGCTGAAACTTCTTGCTCTGTGGTTTTAGCATCTTCTATGGTCTAAAGATCACAATTTCCATGTCTACACACCACCCTCAGAAGTAGTTCATGTTAGTGAGTGTGTTAACTCTACACTGTTGCAGACCACTATAGGAAAATTAGTTATAAAACACTTAGTGTCAGCATTTCAGTGACCAAACCAAACATGCGCACACACAACACAGCTTGCCTGCACTCAGAAGAAGTGGTGAAAGTTGTCTTTTAACGTTATTAATCAACCCAAGTACTGTTAGTTCTCTTTTCCTATAATGCACAGGAGCATTATTTTTAGAATGACTGATTGTCTTGATTTTACGTGTCTTGACAAATGTGAACATTTGTTCATCTAGTGGACAGTAACATGGACATACACTTTGTTATTAGCACCAGGCTTATTTTAGGTTAAACTTCATGTACATTTTAAATTATTAATTAAAGTGCTTGTTTAGAATTTATTTTATTTAATCTCAGTAAAAACCATTATGCATAAAATTGAACAATGCGAGCCACACACAATGCGAGTCCCGCGGATATAAAAGAATAAGGACATTTCATTCTACTGAACTACACACAAGTGCTGAATTAGCACTCACACAGGTCAGTTTAAAGCTGCTGGAAAAACCAGCAATGCAAGTTTGAGAGGAGCCCCTCGACAAATCTTGCGAGAATCACGGCATGCTTAACGGCAACAACGTCGCACACATCAACCAGAACATGATGCACGGAGACACTCGACGATGGAAAAAAGATTATAAAACCCGGTTGGAAGAGACTAGGAAAACGAAAAGAGATTGAGTTGAAGCGGCCGCAGGTTCACTACGAGGTGCCAGTAGTATGGTAACAAGTCATGCTGGTGTTTATGGGATCCTCTTGAGCATAGCGTTATGGAGGACTGGGATCAGAGCTGAGTCTCCAGGATAGCAAAATACATACCAAGTACCTGGCCGGCCTACAGGGGCTGAGTGATCAACAGAAAATGCAGTTTGTTCTGGGATCCCTAGAGGGGGGAGCGAAGAGGGAAACTTTAGCCGCGCCCGGAGCTGCACGGGCTGCTGCCAAGGCTATCTTTGACTTTGACCGAGCTATATAGTCATGCCACCTGGGGTCAATCTAGTGGTGTGCCTATCCCACGTTGAACTGTCCTACTCTGACGGGAGTCGAGAGCCCAGACGTCACCCTGGACGACCAGTCAATCCTTGGTTCCAGTGTGAAGACTAGGGTAGGCCCATCTGTAATAGTTGTGGAGAATCAGGACATATTAGCCGACATTACGGCTCCCGACGTGGTTCCCGAGTTTTTCTATTAGTTTCGCCGGCCACTGTGAATCAAGTGGCCAGGACCCCCTCAAGAGACCCCTTTTCTATGTCTGCCCCTGGGACAACGGGGTCGGCATTGCCCCACTGTGGAGATCCGGGTTACTGGGGTGAAGAGCGAATGTTTGGTTGACACTGGCTCTCAAGTGACCATATTCCCTGGAAAGCCTGTCCAGAGAGCTCTTCAAGGACCATCGGCTTCAAGGAGCCGAGGCCTCGTGACTCATATTACCTGGGGCAAATGGACTCTGTATCCCTTACACCGGGTATGTGGTTGTTGACTTCCATGTCCAAGGTGTCCCCTTACAGCAGAAGGGGGTTGTTATTGTCAGAGACCATTGCCTGGGTACCCATCGAGCATTGCTCGGCATGAACGTTATCTCTGCCTGTTTGGAGGAGCTGTTCAAGAGCTGTGCACCCCCAACATGTGAGAAAGGGTAAAGATGGCTGCTTTAGTCAGGTCAGTTCAGCGGTAGTTGAGGTGGCCGTCCTGCCGGTGGAACTGAGAACGGACCTGGATCCTGCCTAGACGTAGTGCCTACGACAGTAATGTTAAATACAAGTAGTCCACAGCAACTCTAGGGGTCGCTGTTCCTGCATAGTGTCCCTTTATACTTCCCATTTGTCGTCCTGCCTGTTGTGTCCTGTGGTTTAGCTCGTCACGGTGGCGTGCATGTCAGGGATGCCGGCCGGTCACTAAGAGCCCACCCTGACCTGTGACAATACCAAACTTCAAAAGTTTGACGATTTTTGACGATTTTGACGTGACTATTACGATTTTATTAAAAGAAATGAATACTTTTATTCAGCCAGTATTCATTAAATTGATCAGAAGTGTCGGTAAAGACTTTCACATTGTTAGAAAGTATTTCTATTTAAAATAAACGCTGTTCTTTTGGTTTCCTGAAAAATATTAAGCTGCTTTCAACATGATCATTATAAGAAATGTTTCTGAAGCATCAAATCAGGCTGTTTTTACAGTATATCTGATCAAATAAAAGCAGCATTGTGAGTAGAGACTCCTACCGACCCCAAACTCTTGAACTTTAGTGTGAGCATTATCTATTGTGTTCCACAGGTAGTCATCCTCATACACGGCCTTTGCAGCTGCCTTTTTTTTTTTTTTTTTTTTTAATGTCGCCAAGGTTACGTCTCCGAATCCTGTGTGTATTTTTGTTTGTGTAAAGCCTCAGGCTTTTGGGACAAATGATATGTAGTGAAACCTGCAGTTCAAAACGCTACACACAAGTAAGTGTACTGTATGTGTGTGTGTGTGTGTGTGTGTGTGTGTGTGTGTGTGTGTTAGCTTATATGGGAACAGCCTTTAGGAATTCAGCAGTTTCTGTTATGCAATTTTATCAGTCAGTGAAACTAGCATTAAAAAAAATGATAAAATGGAAGTTGTGCAGTTTAAAGAGTCTCTCCTTCCACACAGTCTCTGTGAATTTGTCTACTTTCAGTTCTGACCAAATGAAAGGAAGTATGTGTGTGGTAGGGAAAAAAAATATTAAATTGAATTCAAATGAAAGTTGCTAAAGCAACAATTATTTAAAAAAGTACTACTTAATGTGAAAGAGAGACAGAGAATTAGGTGTTTAGCAGAGCTTTTTATGGCTACCTGTATGCATCACAATATTTTTTCAATTTGTTTTTATTTCAGCTGTTTTGCGTAATAACAGCAGATTTATATTTAGACCACCACCTCCCCCTTCAACCACAGTCTTCCTAGGACATCAGCGAACCTGATGTCTGTAAACAGAAACGCACAACATGATTGATAGGTAAAGAGCTTTTCTGATTGGCTAAAAATGGCTCAGTTGATTAAAAGATGAAAACATCACAAATATTTAACCCTTTAAATTTTATATGGAATAAGATTGCTCTGTGAGATATTTCAGAGAATTTACTTTACACCATACTTTATATTTCCCACAATAAAATAGTTTATGCTGAATAATAAAATAAATAAAAAAATAAATAAAGTTTTATCTTGTATAAATAAGTAGTTTTGTCTGCAACATTTCATTAACCAATGACTCAAATAAAAACACACACACAGGCACATTGGATTTAGGTCTGTATCACACGCAGGTCTACACATGCCCACAAAATTGGTTTTCTACAAACTCGAGTTTACCACAGGCCCATGAACGCCCCCCTTACGTCTCGCTGTCTCTTTCCATTTCGGGGGTTGTCTTTCCGTTTATCTCTTTACTCTTTCTTTGCTCTACAGTAAACTGAAGTCCAGCTCTAATTTTTCACTTCTGCCTGACATTTACATTTTCAGTTGGGTAAAAAAGTTCAGTACTGTTATCAGTGTGAGTTACAAAAATATTACAATGTTGAAAGGTCATAAAGTAATTGGAATTTCAATAGTCATTGAATATATATATATTTTTTAATAAATAGTTCTTTGTCAAGAAATTACTCTTACAGTCACAAATAACTGTAAAACTGGTCAGAAAGCCTTTTGAAGGAATCTAAATTATCTCTGTATACCTTCACTTGTGTTATTTCTAATTGTTTTATATATTTAATGTTAATAGTTTGTCTAACATTAACTTATTTCATATTTAACATCTAAAGTTATATTTAATGTAATTACATCAATTTCTGTTTTTGTGTTGCAGGTTGACCTTGAACCTGAGGGTAAGGTCTACATTCTGGTTACTCTCACAGGCACATTTATAGAAGGTAAGTCCCTCCTCTCTCATTTGCATAGTGCTTGCTTCCTTTCGTCTCTATCTCTGTCTCTCTTTCTTTTAAATTACTTTATGCAGAAGTAGAACTTTTACTGAGTGTCATTTAAAAAAAATGATTCGACAGTCATTCTGGCTTTGTTTGGACGTACCGAGAACACACAGGGTCGGCTTCATAGCCTCTGATGGAGTAAAATGAAAATGTAGAAATCTTCTTGATGAAATGCACTGTCTAAGCCATGATAATGGGAATGCACACTCTCACACACACTTCACTAAAGGAAGGAATCCTACTTTCCTCCCCATGCTGTTGACTCGTCAACACATGTTAGTAGTGCTCTAAGACACACAATGACACAAAGCCAACTTCAGTCATCTGTCAGAGCATCTTATGCATGAAGTGTATGCTATGTGTGAATCGCACACACTGTGCAGGAGGGTGTAAAGCTGGCTTCCTTTTAAAGGCCTGTGGTTAGGCCTGCAGAGAAGAGACCTAATAATACCAGTTAACTGGGGGCCCTTAATTGTCGTTCTTTCCCCTCACTTATTCAAAAGAATGTTACATGGCATTACAGCAAAATGCCTACAGCACGTGTTCTAAAAAGATCATGCATCATGATTCATGAAGTAATACATTTTTTTTGTATGTCTGTGTTTAGATGACACTGAAGGAAATGCACGTACTTATAAGGAATTTAATCGAAAACGGCAGCAGGCAGTTCGAAGGAAAATTCACCAAGTTAACGGGCACAAGTTCATGTCGACCTTCCTAAAGCAACCAACATTCTGCTTCCACTGCAAAGAATTTATATGGTAGTGCACCTAACACGTTCATGCACATCTTTTTTTCTTCTTACAATTTTTTTTTTTTTAAATGAACACTTTTTTATTTTAAATGAGAAATTGTGCATTTTTGATGGAGTTTCTGTGCTGACTTTGGTGGGCAAATCTTTGGAATTCTGCTGGATGATTTTAAACCCTAAGAATGCATTCCCCTGAGATAGCTACACTTACTTTTCATAATCAAATTAGCTAAAATATTTAATAAACAAACTCACTGGGTGACAGAGACATCCTGCAGGTGTATATTCCTACAAATTAGTTATTTGTATGGCTTTTCTATACAAACAAAGTTTATCATTATAAGAAGAAATCTACTTTGTTAAAACTCAGGAATTTGTATGTTAAAAAATGTGTTTTACAGGGAAGTTTGTGTACTAATGCTTAATGTGAGTGAGTGCACAACATTTTCACAAATGTTGTGTGTTTTTTGTGTTCCAGGGGTGTTTTTGGAAAACAGGGATACCAATGTCAAGGTGAGTGGACACTGTTTCTATATTAATTAATATTATCTGAGTTTAAATTGATTGTAATGGATGTTATAATCAGCCGTGTGCATGTTTGTTAGTTTGCACCTGTGTGGTACACAAGCGATGCCATCAGTTTGTGGTTACGGTTTGTCCACGCATGAAGAAACCTGCCAAGGAACAGGTAACACGCAACCCTAACCCTAAAATACTTATGTAGTCCTTTTGTGTGTGTATTTTCTCAAGATGGTTTGATCTGATTTTGTTTTTTATCAGTGGACTTTTTTTTTTAATTATTATTTTGGATAATGAATTGAAAAAAAAAAAATACTACTGTCTGTGTCCTGATAAACAGTTCTCCTGATAAACAGTGCCATTTCTCCACCTGCAAGTCAGGAGAAGAATTGCTGAAATATATTATGTTATGCATTTGTTCCTTTTCATTACAGCCTACAAATCAGGGTTTCAGTATAAACATTCCCCATAAGTTCAACATCCACAATTATAAGGTTCCTACCTTCTGTGACCACTGTGGCTCTTTGCTGTGGGGCCTCGTACGGCAAGGATTGCACTGCAAAAGTACTCATTTATTTTTTTGTCACCGCCCCTTGTTCCTCAGAAATCCATCATTCAGTCTTAATCATACTGTCTTGTGATGCTCATCTAGTATGTTGTGTTTTTCCATCTGCAGTTTGTAAAATGAACGTCCATATCCGCTGTAAGGGAAATGTAGCACCAAACTGTGGAGTCAACAATGTAGAGCTAGCCAATAAACTGGCAGAAATGGGCCTTCAGCCAGGAGGAATGACCAAACGCAACTCCATGGTATGTTTACACACGTGCACACAATGTTTTAGAAAGTGCATATGTGATCTGTCTGTGAATCGCTCTGTGTATTGTGCTTTAATGACATCACACATACTGTTACTGTGCATTTCACATGGCTGCATGCAGTGAAAATAGGGCTAAAACTTTAAGGAAGTAAGAAAAGAAATTAAGGGAAGTAGCACAAGACCATCTACAGAATAATAGTTAAAGATAAAATGCCTAGTAATCTAATGAAGACTGTAAGAAAAAAAAAATCACTTGTTCTCTCTTTCCTCAGGCTCTCGCAGGTATGGACACTCAGTTCCGGACGTTGAGTGTGAGAGGAGATCGAGGGCAATCTAAAAAAGAGAAGAGTTGGAAACTGGGACTCTCGAACTTCACGCTTCTGCAGGTGTTGGGAAAAGGCAGCTTTGGCAAGGTCTGTGCTCAAGTTCATGTAGCACAACGTTTGCAGAATAGTTGTTACACAAAAGTATTCACACTACTCCAGTGTGATTGTGTGTTCATGTAACAAATGATTCCAATGTGATTATTTTTGTCCTTATCTGAAATAAATTACATGCTTAAGTCACTCACCTGCTTAAAAAACGACAATATAATAATATAGGCCAATATTACTCAATAAATATATTTTTTAATTTCTTGGTTTTTCCAGTTTACAGAAAAAAATGATATGCTCTGAAAAAACATTAGATCATTGCAGTACTAATTACTTCTAAACAGTGTAATATGCCTCTGTGCAGTTTCATATTAAAATATTTGTTTTTTGTGCCAGAAATTCAGAGTGAATATGCCCTTACAAATTAAAGAAAAGATAACCTACATGCTTTTAAAGGGATACTCCTTTTTTTTTTTTTTGGAAATAGGCTCATTTTACAAGTCCCTCGGAGTTAAATAGTTGAATTTGAACATTTTCGAATCCATTCAGCCGATTTTCTGATATCTAGAAGAATATCAGTAACCAGACAGTTTCTGGTCTCATTGACTTTCATAGTAGGAAAAAAATATACTATGGAAGTCAATGAGACCAGAAACTGTCTGGTTACTGATATTCTTCTAAATATCAGAAAATCGGCTGAATGGATTCGAAAACGGTAAAACCCAACTGTTTACCTCTGAGGGAGTTTAAGTCCCTTTAAGTCATGCTTTTTATGTGGTGTGTGTTAAATAGGTGATGCTGGTCCGGTTGAACGATTCAGATCAAGTGTTTGCAGTGAAGGTCTTGAAGAAAGACATCATACTGCAGGATGATGATGTGGAGTGCACTATGACAGAAAAACGAGTGTTATCCCTCGCTTCCACTCATCCTTACCTCACTCAACTGTTCTGCTGCTTCCAGACACCGGTGAGAGAAAACACATGCACACGCACACACATGTACATACTGACTGAATTATGTTCTTAGAAAAAGAGCATGCAGTTTTTCACATCATTGGTAGGTGGCAGTAGAGGATTAAGCACAGGTCAATTGTCATGAATTTGTTTTGATCTGGGTTACATTCTACAATGCATTTTCTGTGTGTTTTCTGTCTCATTTTCAGACCCTCTTGAAATATTATACACACTGTTTCATTTGGTTACATTGCATTTACTTACTCTACCTTAAGTGTACACAAGGGTTTAACATATGTGCATACACACACACACACACACACACACACACTGACCGCAAAAGGATTTTTATTTTTTATTTTTTTGCAAATTAACAAAACAGTAACACATACCAGGTAAGAAATCAGTGAGACACATTTACAATACAGAAGGAGGAAAGGAAAAAACAAAGAAAAAAACCCCACTAAGAACAGAAAAATACAAAACAGCCCCACACAGTCATTGACAAAGTGGTATATGTAGGCACACGAGACGCTTTCTGTGACACAATTCGGTAGTATCAGAATAGTTGTAATAGTGACTTTGACAAACACAAATATATATATAGTATTAGTGGTGGTAGTATCAATGATAGTATTTATAATGATCATATTCATGACAACAATAATAACATAGGCTCTAGCAATCTACAACAGTAGTGACAATAGTACTATGACAATAATAATACATTTAAATTCATTGCAAAAGGATTTAAGGACAGACTTCATTCCAGCAGATTAAGCACAGGTCAATTGTCATCAATTTGTTTTGATCGGGGTTGCATTCTACAATGCATTTTCTGTGTGTTTTCGGGCTCATTTTCAGACCCTCTTGAAATATTATACACACTCTTTCATTTGGTTACATTGCATTTACTTACTCTACCTTAAGTGTATACAAGGTTTTAACAAATGTGCATTCACACACACACACACACACACACACACACACACACACACACACTGATTGCAAAAGGATTTAAGCAGTCCTCATTCCAGCAGAACAGATCTGACATGATGAGCTCTCAGGATTTATTACTGCAGAGTTCACGTGAACATGGATGTCCAGAATCATCCTGAAGGTCTTGCTGACGTGTGTACACTGTAATTGTAATGACTAAAATAATTTATGAACCGTGTTTTCTCTGCTCCTTCACAGCCCTGACACATACAATCAATCTAATAAACCTCCACACGTGAGCAACATACAAAGCACACTCATGACCCTCTGGGGTCAGGTTAAATGAGATGGCAATGTAATGTGGCTGTGAAAATCGATGATCTCTGGTGTGTGGGACTGTTTCACAGTGTTTGTGTGTGTTTGTGTTGCGTTTGGTCATTGGTGGATATGGTCCACTTTGAATATTTCCTTAGACAGGAAGTAAACGTCTGACTGATGAAAAGTAGCCAACCACATTCAGTTAAAGGGTTAGTACATCATAGATTACTCACCCTCATGTCGTTCTAAAGCCGTAAGACTTTCGTTTATCTTCGGAACACAAATTAAGGTCTTTTTAATGAAATCTGAGAGCTTTCTGTCCCTCCATTGACAACTACTACTTTGAAGTACTAGAAAGTTAGTAAAGACATCATTAAAGTAATCCATGTGACTCCAGTGGTTTAACCTTAATTTTATGAAGCAACACAAGTGCTTTGTTTTGTGCCAAAAAACAACACCACAGTTTACCACTTTATTTACAAGATATTAATCTCCAATGTGCAATCATGCTATGTCTGCTCTCACATCAACACGACAACATGCGTCGTGGTGCTGTCGTGCTCATTTTTGGGTGAATTAACCCTTTAAGGATTTATGTAAAGGGATTTTTTTAAAGAAATTGGTCCAAAAAGTGTAAATACCCATCTACCTTTTAATATTGCACTTGACATAGAAATCTTAACGCTTTTATTGAATAAAAAAATGACAAATTGGAAATTCAGCTAAATTGTCTAAATTTATCATTGTCTATCTATAAATTACAGGAACGTCTGTCCGTTAATCAACTATCTCTCAAACCATTAGTCTGATGGATTTCAAACTTGACTGACTTGTCTTGCTACGGGCACGAGTATGTGCAGTGCCGAGTTTGACATTGTTTGGATTAGAAATGATATTGTTAATAAACGATATTGTTAAAAATATCGGTAAAAGAAGCGCACATTGAAGTTGTGGTTTAAAAAATAAATGTTCTGACATTAGAGTGGGTTGTGAACATAATGAGTGGGTTGTGAACATAATGAAACATAATCTATTGCGTTTGTGACAAGATATTCTCCATGAAGGAACATTTCAAAAATGCCATATAGGGGGTGTCAAGAACTGAACAAACAGGCTACTTTGTTTCCAAATGCTGTAACTTTTGATTCCTTTATCCAATCTCCACAAAATTTGATACAGATGCAGCTCATTTTTCAGCTACCGTATTTCCTTACAAAGTTATTACATGTCAACCAAGAAATATGTAAAATCATATATATATATATATAGTTTTTTTTATCAGCATCAGTATCAGTATTTGTTTTCAACCATGCACAAATAAAAATGTCACTGAACTTTTGCTGTGTAATAGTAACAATGAGCACTCAAACACACCAAACCAACAATTACTAAAAACACACTCAAAAACTGATTTTGAACGGGAATATCTGTTATTCGAACCGTTATTCCGATGGATTTCACCTTGACAGGTGTGCGTAGCGTTTTCTCTGAGTTCACTGTTGCTCCAGCCAAGGTCTGTACCTCCCCTGAATTGTTGCGCTTATTCATTTGTAGATGCTAACTGAATCTGTGAGTCAGCTACACTGTTTAATTATGAATATTATATTTTATTCTGGTACACTTAACACTATCGTTTTCTCAGAGTTTAGGCTCCTGTGTAATAGTAGTAATAGTAACTCAAACTTACCAAACCAACAATTACTAAAAACAGATTTTGCATGGGCATTGCACTAGTAATATATACTTATAATATGAATTAAAAACGTTTTTATTTAAAATTGCTTTTCTTTAAAAAGGGTTTAGCATGCTACATGAAATAATAAAAAATGTGAGCTGTATTCTGCAAAAATTAAATAAGAATCCAGAATATTTTGGAGAAAACTTAACCTTTTCATAATTAAAAAAATTCTTCTATAACAAACAAAATGAGTATTTTTTAAATATCTAAATATGGTCAGTTTTGTAGCAAAACTTGTCGCATCTTACCCTGATTATTTATTAAACTGAAAATGATTGCTTTACGCAAGTGCTTTCCAGTTTTTTGTGCAACATGCATCATATGGTCAGTAAACGGACTGTGGGTGGTCCCTGGGTGTGCGGTCTGCTTTTGATATATAGGCTTTGCAGAACTCAAGCATGCTGTCAATTCAAACTTACGATGCTTTTCATTTTAGATCACCTTCCAACCCTCATAATCCCAAAAATACTGTGTTTCCTGCAGTCTTTGCTGAACAACACTATTTATGTTTCTGCTTCATCTTGCTCTCCCATGAATCTTCTAATGGCTCTGACATGCCATTGCTTTAAAAACTGAACTAAGAAGCTGGATTTCCTGATATTGTAGGTGGTAATCTAGTGTTTATTGTTGTTTTATAGCTGAATCTTAATCTTAATTTCTTAATCCTTTCACAGGACCGTCTGTTTTTTGTAATGGAGTTTGTGAATGGGGGAGATCTGATGTTTCATATTCAGAAATCCAGAAAGTTTGAGGAGAACAGAGCCCGGTTCTACACTGCAGAGATCACGTCTGCTCTCATGTTCCTTCACAGCAAGGGGATTATATACAGGTTAGACGCACAGAAATGCACTCAAAGCAGAAATTAAAAGGATATTTCATTCAAATTGACAACTCTGACATCATTTACTCACCGCCATGACATCCCAAACACTTTCTTCAGTGGAACACAAAAGGTAACGTTTAGTTGAATGTTCAGGCCTCCCTTTTCCAAACTGCAGTCCCTGATCAACATTCATTCATTCTTTTGTGTTCTATGGAAGAAAGAAAAACAAATTATTTTTTGGTACAGCAAGAGGGTAAACAAATGATGACACAAATTTTGTTTCTCGGTTGAACTATCCTTTTCTGTAAATTCTCTAAATTTCCACTTTTTTTAAAATTCCATTTCTGTGTCTTCTGAGGTTCATTTGTACTCTGTTTCCATTATTACAAACCTTTATCCACATGGACCTTTTAAAGAGGTAGTCCTTTTAGTGCTAGTGCTGTTTCCCAGCCAAGGCAATAAAGCAGAGAGCAAAATATGAGTTGGCTTACAAAGCAAATGGCAAAAAATTTCAGCGCTCAATGCAGTTACTGTGTGGACTGAATATGAATTTATGATTAAGAATAAATACTATTTTGAATGCATGTGTATGTGAGAGGTAAATAACTATTTTGACGTAAAGTGCCATTAGTAATTTATCTTTGTGATTTACCAAGTGATTTTCATGCAGTGGTTTACCAAGTAAACAAAAATATTAACATATAACATTTCTCTCTCTCTGCCATAATGGTCTGAATATGGCCATATTGTTATATGTGCTTGTATATTATTTCAGGGATCTGAAGTTGGATAATGTTCTGCTGGATAAGGATGGTCATTGTAAGCTGGCTGATTTTGGCATGTGTAAGGAAGGAATGTTTGAAGGTGTTGTCACGGGTACCTTCTGTGGAACTCCAGATTACATTGCTCCAGAGGTGATTCAAACACTCCATGACATTCTATCTAGCAATCAACGGCTGTCTAAAATACACACACAATTACGCATCACAGAATTCTAGCATAATCAGAAGTGTGTTGGAATGAATCAGATGCAAAGTCAGAGATTCTGCTCAGAAATGTTCACATTCTTTTCTTTGGGAACACACATAAGGCAAATATGGATCTTTTTTTTTGGCTTTAGTGTTATTAAAGGGTTATTTCAACCAGAAATTAAAAATACTTTCGTTCATCTTCAGAATGAAATCTGAGAGTTGGCTGACTCCTTCATAGGCTGCTTGTAATTTTATCTGCCAGCCCTGAAAAGTTAGTAAAGACGTCGTTAAAATAGTCCAAGTGACTACAGTGACTCAACATTAAAGGAGAAGTTCACTTTTAAAAAAAGTATTAATTTACTCACCCCCATGTCATCCAAGATGTCCACGTCTTTCTTTCTTCAGTCGAAAAGAAATTAAGGTTTTTGATGAAAACATTCCAGGATTTTCTCCATAATGGACTTCATTGGGCACCAAACGGTTCAAGGTCCAAATGAGAGTTTCAGTGGAGCTTCAAATTTTTTCCTTTCAGACCATTCTCTGTAAATGTTAAAGATGGTTGTGCTTGAAAATCCCCATAAATCAGCAGTTTATGAAAACTCAGACCAATCATGGCATGTTCACTTAAGTCACTTAAATCACCTTCCCTATTCTGAAGTTCATTCATCTTCTAGACCATGTCTACTTGCCTAAATGCATTAAGTTGTATAATAATATAATAATAGCATAGTATAATATATAGTTCAGAGGTTTTGTAGAAATAAACTGTGTGCTTCTAATTGGTGTCTATCGTTTTGGTGACAAGATGAACATAAATGTGTGATGTGTGAGAAAGAGAGTGAAATGATAGGATGTCATAAATGTGATTTTCATATGGCCTATAGATCCTTCAGGAGTTGCTGTACGGGCCTTCGGTTGATTGGTGGGCTCTCGGTGTGCTTCTGTATGAGATGCTATCTGGACATGCCCCCTTTGAGGCAGAGAATGAGGATGACCTTTTTGAGTCCATCCTGACCGAAGAGATCATCTACGCATCCTGGCTTGGCACAAATGCTGTGGACATACTGAAAGGGGTGAGCTGATCAGTGTTTGCTTAAGAGTTCTGGAGTCGTACAGACATGAATTGCTTTGAACGGAGCAGTATCTGCTTAAATGTCCTGATTGGTGGGAGGCATATGGTGTGAATTAAACTGTCACTTCATGCAACAATGAACATCAGTAAACAGTAAATACCTCCCATCTGATCTCTCTCTGTTCCTCATGCTCTTTCCCTCTCTTACATAACTATATTTAGCCTCGATCCACAATCCACTGCTTTCACATGACTAGCTAAAAATAAAGACTCTTCACATTGAATATACACAGGCACACAACCCCCCTTCTCTCACTCTATAGTGTTTGCTCTCACTGTGAAGCATAGTAGTGGTAGTATTGCTGGGGATTATTTTTTGAATTATTGAAGGACCAATAAATTCCCAGTTGAATCTGAAAATCCTATTGCTGAATGTTACGATATTTGACTGGAATGAAAAAAAACTGAAAACATGGGTCCTTCAGCATGACATTGACTTAAAAGAGTCAAAGAATAGATCAATAGAGTGGCTAAAAAGCATTCTATTTCTGGAATGGCATGGCAGACCTCAGTCCTGTTGCACCGCTGTGCTGTTATGTAGACGGCCCAGAAAAACACATGAACCATTGTAAGAAAAAAAAATATATATATATATTTATTTAATTTATTTATTCATTTATTTATATTATACTTTATTTTAATCAGTATTGACATGATATTGGGTATTAAATTATGCATGTTAATTTTCCCTTTTTTTTTACATTGAGATTTCCTTTGCTATCATCTAACACTCACCAAAAGTTAATCTTAAAAACCCTTGTAACTTAGTAATGCTGTTAAATGTAATCTTTAGTAAATCAAAATAAACCATTTTTTAATGCGTATAATGCCTAAATTCACATATAGTAATATCGAAACCTAAACTGAATTAAAGCTGCAAGCAGCGATGAAAAGGGCCCTCGCACCAGTGCCCCCCGCCACCACCTGGCGGTTTTAGGAAAACAGAGCACGGTGGGCAGTATGTAATGATAATAAATATAGGAAGACTATGTCAAAGGATTTTTATTTGCACACTTCCTGCTACCAGCAGGTGGCGCTATTGCTATAACCAAATATGAGCATGGTCATGTGTTCAGGACAGGACTCTAATCAAACGTGAAGTTTGGGGCAGATTGGACATTGTATGCTTGAGTTACTGCAGGCTGTCTGTGGTTACCTAGCAACATCAGAACTGCAAGCAATATTGAACTATATGACATATTCATGCACAAATCACCAAAAGGCTGAAATTGGGTGTACATTTGTCAGGCTGCCAAGGGCACACCTTTCGACGAAAACTCAAGATCTTCACAATTTAACATCGCAAAGGCCTCATGATTACACTCACCAAATTTGAAGAGGATCAGATCAAAACTGTAGGAGGATTTTGTTAAAGTACAACATCAGAAAATTACGAAAATGCACAAAATCTAGGACGAAGTTCAAAATAGTTGACTTCCTGTTGTGTTTAGGGCTATGCTCCAAGAGACTTTTTTGTAGGTATTGGGTCATTACATGTATGCACCAAATTTCATACCTGTACGTGAAACGTAGAGCCGGGGAAAAATGTGGGGGTAATAATTTAAAGAATTTGCCCCACCCAATTTTGAATACCATATCACACGTAAATTTTTACACCTTTTGAATCGTGTGCAAAGTTTCATGAGTTTTCGAGCATGTTTAGGCCATCTAAAAAGTGATTCTTTTATTATAGAGATAATAATGAACAGAGCAAAAACAATAGGGTCCTTTCACCATCAGTGCTCGGGCCCTAAATATACAGTATCTGGTGTGTATTTGCTTTCACATTTAAAGTACATGCATGTTTTATAGACAAATGCATGATGACAATTTTTTTTTTGCTTTTATTTTGCTCAGTTTCTGACAAAGAATCCCTCCCGCCGTCTGGGTTGTGTGGCTGCAGAGGGTGGAGAGACTGCTGTAACCAGTCACCCATTTTTTACTGCCATTGACTGGGACAAACTGAACCGGCGAGAGCTTGACCCCCCTTTCAAGCCCAGAATTGTGAGTGAAAAATTAATAATTATAATATACTTTATAAAACGGTTAGTTCGAATCCTTGATTCTGATTGGTCAAGAGCTGTGCTTTATTCACGATAAAACACGGCTATGAACACTTCACCCAACGGTTCTATTGATCGCTATGCAACACTGCGGATCTATGTTGTTTTTATTTGAGCTTTCATGCATTTTACACATAGGAACGTTGCTGTTCATGCTCAGGGACTATTTTTTTCTAGCGGAACGAAGGCTTTTAGTGATTTTACTTCAAGAAAGTTGCACTATTGCATTGTTTTTTACTTTAATATTGTGTGGCAACCGTTTTATAAAAGCAATAAGGTACTCGAGGCAAGTGCTGTATCGTGAATAAGCAACGGCTGAAGGGGTTGCAGGCACTCCGCTTCGCGTCGTGCCTAACAACGCCCTTCAGCCGTTACTTAGTCATGACACAGCACAGCCTCTCTTACCTTATTGCTTACGTAAAGTAAATGTAGATTTATAATTTTAGTTTTTTAAATCTAAAATCCCCAGAAAACTGCAGAAGATGTGAATAATTTTGATCCAGATTTCACTCAAGAGGATGCTACTCTTACGCCCATTGAAGATGACATCATCCCATCCATCAATCAGGATGAGTTCCGTGACTTCTCCTTTACCTCTCCTGGACTCTTGAATGTGGTTTCGGAGATGCAAAGTAGAGCCGAAGAAACGTGTGACGTCATAAAGAAGGAACGGAATGCAGGAGAATTCTCTGATGTGATAGAACCAAATGAATTTTGACATTGGAGACTTGCAAGAGCAGTCTAAAAGAACATTTGGATACCAGTTTATTGAAACTTGGCCTATGCTTTAGCACAACAGTTTAATTGTCTTTGTGTCAGACGCATAGTGAGTGATACGCAAAGATCTCAATGAGACGCTCTATAACCAGAAGACACCGGTTTACACCAATCCGAACATGAACTTTTCCGTATCTAATAAGGCTCATATCTACTCTAAATGTTTATGAAATTTGATTTGAACCCCTCTGCACTTACTGTCTCTAACACCATCTGCCATGCACTAATTCTGTCAAAATTGTTCTGTTGTCAAGAAACCAGACTCAAAAGTTTTGTAAAATATTTTCATACATTTCATTGTTCATCTATGCCGTTTGTTGTTTTGTCTATTAGTTTGTTTGTTTGCTATTATGGTTAAGGTCAGAATTTCACCCATAATTCACTCAAGCATCTGTAGATGTATTTTATTGTTGATAAAGGTTACAGTATTGAGTTATCTTAGACATTTATTCTGTGACTCCATTAGATGGCATCTCCTTTCTGTTGTTCTGAAAGGTTAAAGGTGAACGCACTCAGGTGAAATTTTGACCATTTTCAATTTTTTCTATTGAGGCCAGTGGCACTTCCTCATCATTCTTTAATGTTGTTTATTTGGATCTTCTCAGTCCGAACAGAGCAAAATATCTATTGGCATTTGCTGTCATGTCTCAGCATATTTGCCACAGATTTCCCATTATTACTTTTTGTGCAGTAGTTTCAGTTGTGAAAACAATTTGTAAGAAAGTGGAAAAAAAAACTTTGTAATCACCATCAAATACATTCATATAGTATTCTTAAAAAAAAAAAAAAAAAAAACACTTAAACTTATTTTTAATGTTTTTTTTTTTTCAGACACACTCTCATGGCAGTTTGTTATTAAAGGGATGGTTCACCCGAAAATGAATATCACAAAAAGTATTCTCGTCGCTTGATAAACTTATACTTGAGCCACTGTTGTCACATATTGAATGTGACAGTGGAATATTTAAACATTTTCTTCAATGACTTTCTGGGCCGTCAAGTTTCGATCTCTTAGGCAGCCTATGTAGAAATGTAGCAGTGATCCACCTCTCAAATGTCAAAACGTTTCCATATGAATCACACAGTATACATTTGTACAAAATCGCCATCTCAACAGTAAAGTCCCCAAGTCCCCAACAGTAAATTGATGCCTCGTTCTATTTGATGTAATCTACACACTTGCACTACCTCTGACATGAAGGACAAATGGATTTTCAACGGTTGCACTGACAGCAGTGTAGGCACAATATCAGACTGGGAGACCACTAGACCAGCTAAGACCAAGAAACGTGCTTAGGCTGGTTTAAGCAGGTTTTTTCATGAGTGAATGCCACAGCTTGCGTTAAATCAAACAAGAAAGAGTATTAAGGTTGGTTGCTGATGGGTTGTTTGCAAGATAGTCAAACTGTGAGGAAAACATTACTAATGAGAATAAGAATGAGTATATTGAGTAATCCCTAAACATTTTCTATTTTCCACTACCTCAGTAAAAACCACCATGACAGTAGGTTGACAGAATGGTTGATTCTGCCATATCATGCTGACATCATTTTGCTAGCAGTGGCGAATAGAGCCAAATAAAGATTAACAACAGATATTCAGATCTGATCTTGTGTGAGTACAACATTGGAAATGTCATGGGAGATCCCATTAAGCAACTTGCCCTTACAAGTCTGGCCCAGCCCCAATTGCACTATAGAATGGTTTCATGGAGAATCAACATCAACAGCCCGCTTTCCTGTGGGAGACTACAACCCTGAAAACCAAGAAGCAGAAGCACAGCGCTGATTTATGTGTGTTGATTCATTTACAGTCATTAGCAATGTGGTCAAGGACATAACGGCCTACAAACAGGAGTTTCCTGATCCTTTAATGCAAGGTATGACAATTATTCTTTGTATCTTGCTTAATATTAATCTTTTATACATCTTTCATCAACTTTCCATCTTTTGCCAAACACATCTCTAGTAACGTGGCCCGTTGTGTACACCCATCCATTATGAATGCTGGTGATTGGTTCTCTTTCCAGTAAAGCTGCAGGTCTGTATGGCTGATCTCTTCATCAGACCATTCATGCTGTAAGATTGTTTGTTTCCTGCATGACTTTCTTTTGTCCCATCGCTGCTCTATGAAATGCAATTTCTGTAATACTATCTCCAGTTTTGAATGCCTGCTTGACTGCCCATGCTGACAGCCTTATTTTGTATATTACACTTTTTTTAATAACAAATATGGTACATTTTAACAGGTTTCTTATTAGGTTGTATTTCTTAATAACGTAATCAAATTTTTATAACAATAAGAAATGTCTCTTGTGCACCAAATCAGCATATTGATTTAAGAAGGATCATGTGACACTGAAGACTAGTAATGGCTGCTGAAAATTAAGCTTCTCTATCACAGGAAAAAAATAAATGTCAAAATCTATTAATTTTTTTTTTTTTTTTTTTTAAATTGCATTAGTATTTCACAATACTACTATTTACTCTATTGTTGATGAAAAGCAGCTTAAGGGGCTTTTCAAAACCATAAAAAAACCTTACATACCCCTAACATTAATTGAGATATTTTACAGGCTTTGATTATTTTAAGTATTCAGTTTGATTTTTTTTGTCCAGATTTGTATGTACAGTATGTATATATTCTAAAGCAACGCGTTGCATGCTTGTTTATAGCCTATATGCCAAGAATGTGTATATGTATACACACACACACACACACACACACACGCGCACACACACACACACACACACACACATATATATATATATATATATACACACACAGGCTACATACATACACTATAAACATGCATGCAATGCTTTAGTATGCAAATCAATATAGACAAATCGATCTAGCCGATAACTGTATGGCCCTGATTTAATTGCAGTTTGTGTATTGGCGACAGACTACTGTCCTCCCCACTTGCATCTAAACTCATTCCAGTTGTTATAAAATTAGCTTTCTGTAATGCGTCTCTTAAGGGCCTTGGTGACAGATAGTTTCCAACCGTTCCCAGGTCCAGTGGGCCATAATTACGTTTTATTGATTTTCCTTCTGCTCCTACGTATCCATTTTATTTGATCCATAAAATCCATTTTAGTCTTTGCACCACTTCAGCTCCGAAACCTTGTCATGAACCAATTTTGTTTATTCTATTGATTTCTTTCTTGATAAATGAAGGGCGTAACGATTAGGTCAAGAGTCCCTGAGGATAAAAAAAAAAGACATCAAGACATCTTCAGATATGTCAAAGCTGCACTCATTGTGCTTTAAGAGGCAATTGTGTGCAAACAGTAGATCTTTTATGTTTCTCTTTATTGCCGACTGAAGCTTGACCGGGCAATGGTATGTGCGCTTTTTTATAGCTTGGTGTTCATTGTAGCTACATCAACAAAGTGCAACACAAAAGATCTTTGCATGTTTCTCTGATCCCTCCTTTCAAAGTCCCTTGAGTCCATTCAGCTTCTGCTGAGGGATGGAGAGATCATCTCTGAAGAGGAGGATGAAGGAGATTACTACAGATTAGAGTTGGCACGTGTCCATCTGCTTTCCTCATTCATATAGGCTACACATCAGTTATTTACAGCAATCCAGCTGAGGCAATGCTAATATATTCAAAATGCAATTTTGCAGAGACCCTTTCATCAAAATTCAATGTATAATAGACCTGGCAGGAACAGTCCCTGAGCCGAAAACTATATTGGAGCAAATGTTTCCCTCAAGGACACAATGGAGATGGAGCATGGCTATGATCTATTTTATCCCAGTTGTTTGCTCTCGCTTCAATATCCCCTGCTGAATTCAAATAGTAAACTCGCTCCAAACCTGAAGTTCCTTGAATTTCATGCACGATCTATAATTGTGAGTTTCAAAACAATACAGTGAGAAAAGTCAAACACACGCTCACTGGATTTGTATAACTATTTTACATTTTAGCAAATTAGTAGTTATAATTCTATATGATCTCATTTGTATACATTTTCATACAATCTTTTTATGCCCCATGTTTAAGTTTAGGGGTGGACCTTTTTTTCTAAAAAAATAGTAGGCTATGTGTCCGTACAAACCATACATTTTCTCATTAGATCAGTTAAGTTATAACATCCTTCAAATATTCTGAAGAGACAGTGTTTTTAAAATGAACAGTGAAAAAATTGCAGATGTTTAAATAATCAAGTCTAAATGATTGCGATAGAGGAAGTCAGAGTCCACGTGGCCTGTTTCAGGGAAATGTTCTGAGATTTTTTTTCCAGTGGAAAAGGATGAGACACAAGGGTATATGCTGCACATTTCGTCGTAGTTACAGGGCAGATATAGGGAAAAAAATTTCCCTAGGGGAAATGGGGCTGGAAATTCCATAGGGGAATATAAATTAGTACTAATATAAACTAATACAAAATAGGGGAAATTCCAGTCGCAGGGGCTGGAAAATGTTGGTTGACATGCCCCTTTCAATTTGGGAAATGAAAGGGACCAGTTAATAAATGTCTTTAATAAAATTAACTATGAAAGATATATGAAGATTACAATATTGCTAAAACTGTTCAATTGCAAAATAAAAAAAATAAAAAAAATAAGTGTCAGCCAAAGTTACTCAGTGAAGTCAGCAGTCTTTTTGATGCCCCCCAAATATGATCATCCTCAAAATTTGAAAGTCAAAGGCATGTTTATAGTTGTAAAAATCCAACTTATAGGCTATATGTAGGCCTACATATATTCACAAATTATATTGGGTTTGTTTCCCGTAATGTTACCCTTCTGGGCCCGAGTTTGAAAACCTCTTGTGAAATGGCGGCTACTTGCTATCCATGCACCTCTGCCATCAAAAGGATTGAACAAAACGCCAAATAGAGAGAAAGTCACTGAATCTGATTCTATATTAGGTAAACTAAACTGCACAACTGATGTTCTCTTATTCATTTATGCAAAATGTTGTAAGGGTCGTTCTGGTAGGCACTTGATAGGCTATTTTGAAACCATCACACTTGACCTCATGAAAGCTGAATATCCAATTATCTTTAATGTATTAGGCACATCCAACAGCAGCGAGCGCGGGTCAGCTTCTACACGAGAGTATAATGGCCATTAGAGGGTTCTCGTTCGTTCCAAAAATATCCTCACTGGAGCACAGCGCGCTCCCGACTACTCCGAGGCATGTGACTGCGCGCCCACGCGATCCGTCAGGCAGATGCGGAGAAAGCGGGAGAGGAAAAGGCAAAGCATCACTTCAACTTAATTCAACTTTATCACCCGAACACTGGAACTCCTGCGGGGCTTACTCGTATAGTAGCCTACACTCGGTCAGGATTGGGCATAATTTGAGCGAACAAGGGATTTAGCGTGTGTGTTGGAGTCCCGTTTGACTATGGATTCAGTCGCAGTCGCACCTGGAAAAAAAAGGTAGGCTAAGCAAGCACCAATTTCTGTTTGGATATAAGGTTGTTTTGGCAATAATGTTGTTGATTTTAAATTTTGTTTTGTCCTTTGTTTGTGGTTGGTATCAGTATTATTTCAGTAATTGTCCACAGATAACCTGTTGTAACATTTAATTCATACGTTATGTTACCCCTGTGAATGAAGCTGTGACGAGAGTAACTTATATAGCTCATTTTTCACACATTTGCTGGATTTGCAAGATTTTTGCTTTATTACAAACTCAAACAAGTTATAGAATAAACAGCATTGCTTTAGAAAAGTGGACTGAATCTCAATGATTTGCGGTCGCGAGATTCGTTTAAGTTAGCGAATGAATCGTTTAATAATTTGTTTTTTCAATTAGTTGGTTGAACCGGTTCACAAAGATGGTCTGAACGATTCGTTCACGAATCGGACTGACTGAGCAGATGTCAATTCAAGAATTCCGTGAAGATTAACCGAAGCGACTGCCGATTCGAGTAAGCGTTGTTGAGCTAAAACAACCTGGAATAGAACGGATAGGATTATTGTCCAACAAGTAGCCCTAGTCTACTTTAATCTTATACTTTAGTCGGATAGCTTAATGTTCAAAAATGTAAAGAACTTGAATTATAACTTGACTGTACGACTCTTAAACACAAATTGGAGTCAATATTTTCAGGTGTAAAATGCTTTTATTTTTTTTTTTTTTATTTTATTTTTTACCTGAATCATTGCTTCAACAAACTGGACTGGGAACCACCTCACAACCGGTTAGATACATATCTTTAAATGAAATAGACTTCCACAGATGATTTTGCTAAACTAACACAATACAACAAGACGAAGGTGTCAGCTAACACGGCATTAAATGTTACCATTGTAAAAGTAAAAACATTACATTACCATAGTAAAAAGATTTAATATTGAATAATTAGTATATAAAATAAACCAACACATTCTCATCTGTGAAAGGTTATCTCAACCAGAGGCTGCGCAATGTTGCGGGATCATTGATTCTTACTGTAAGTGATGACATGCTGACTGTTGCAAGATGGCGGTCTTGCCAATATGTCTGGAGAGGTCAAATGTGGCATCTACCTATATTTATGCGCTTAACGACTAGAGAATACCTATAATGTACTTTGACAGTCACGCCAAATTAATTCCTGTGTCTCACCAGATAGAAGATGGCACCTGCAGCTGAATTATTTTCCAAACCGCTGGTCCAATGTGGCTACGGTATAATACCATACAGGTATAAATTACTTTTTAATTGATTATTAGATTTTAATTAAGTTTCAAACATGCTAGTTTATATAGAGTTTAAGAAGATACATTACTACTGGAGATGCTAGTTAAGCACATAACTATGCAAAAGTGGGAATAGCTCTTTCGGCGCACTCAGTGACTGACATCACTCGCTCGTTTTCATTCAAGTTGACAATATTAGTGGAGTAATGTATAGTTAATGAGGGTATAGGGCAAACACAGCCCTAGCCTTGCATAGCCAGATCTTCAGACTGACGGCAGAAGGTCTGGACTCCATAGCAGCTTTTTTTAATTGGCCAAGGACTGCCCAGATGCATGATGTATAGGGGCGTGGAAATGTAATGTTTAGTTGATCCTGCAAGCGCTCATTGCCACAGTTGTTGTAACTGCTTGCTTCTTCCATAAGGGGGTTTGGCATCACGACAGTCTTGTTTCCAGCCTGATTGTTAGAGAATGTAAAGCATACGTCTCCTGGAAATCCTGTAGAATTCAGCCAGATGACAACTTTAAAAATCCTGAACTATTTCCAATTTCGTGTGCAATATATATCAGACGTTTAGCCAACGGTTCGTGGGCATGACTTTTGAGGCTTAAACTACAACCAAGCGGTGACATACTGTAATCACAGCATTAAAAGAATTGCTGATTGAATCCATTTTTTAAAATGAACCGATGAACTGACACTGAAAAAATATATAGAATTCTACTTTCAAAACTAGAGAACTGAGATCCTTTTCACTCGAATCACATTTTGGTGTCTGAGTTTGGGTTTGTCTGTCATTACTCATTACTAATAGGTTTTATTGCACACATAGTGGGTTTGATTGATCATCTCTTCCTTTAAAATCAGAGCTGAAAGTTACGGCCTAGTGCCATTTAATTAAAGAGTGCATGGCTAAGTGCTTAAATCAATTCAAGAGCCAGCATTTGAAATTAATAACATATTTCTTACACCTATTTTCAATTGGTTGAGTTTTGGTTTTTAGGTATGCAATGCACTTTACAGTACATTAGAATGTACATGTTAATATAATTGTTTATGCTTAAATTACATTAAACATTGAATTACAAGTGTAAAGGCAGTAATTTCAAATGGAAATACTGCCTTGTGCTACATAATACACTTGTAATTCAATGTTTAGTGTAATCACAAGTATAAACAATTATATTAACATGTGCATTCTAATGTACTGTAAAGTGCATTGCATACCTAAAATCCAAAACTTACAACGACATACAATGTAATGCAAACACTACATGCAAATGCGATCTTTGGGTGTTGCTCTGCTCTCCGAAAGCCCTCTGTCGTAAGCGCTTGTGTTTTGCTCTGGATCAGCTGACATTTCTCCTCTTGGCTCTATTGTGAAGGTCCCCTGTGTGCTATCAGCTTGTGGCCTGTCGGTGCTGTCATTCGCAGGGGTGTAAAATGAAGCTGAGAAAGGTTAGGTTGCTTCTTCACTTATCAAACCAGCCATTCGTCCTCTTAGAAACAGCATTTTTAAATAGAAGAGACTTCATTTATTTTGTTGACCTTTGCTTGAATAATGTTTTGTTCGACGTCTCGTCATGGGTTCTATAATTTATTGCCCCTCTTTTAATATGGATTTCATTAACAGGTCTGTGGTTAATGCAGGGCAATGTTAGTGTTTGTTTACTGGATGTGTTTTAATGTCTAATAACATATCCACAGGACGCCAAGAAGCCTTTTACAACAGGATAATGGCATTAACCTAGATTCGATCGAAAAGCTGACATGATCCTGATACCATGTTCTGTGTTTCTGCTTGTGCTGTTTTGAAGTACAGAAAGAGAGTATCAAGCACAGCATAAACATTAATTCTGGTAATATACACATTAACCTTGTTTATACTAATGGTCAAATTTGCAAAGTAGTGGAGATGCATTAAGCAGAGATGTTTTCCTGTAAGAAAATGTGTGTACACTGTCCTTGCTGAAATATTTAGACCATAGTAAGTGTGCTTTATGTGTGTGCCTTATGTGTGTGGGTAATAAATAATGAATCATGAAGTCCCCTGCAGGAAGCAGTTTGTACTGGTCAAAGGAAGGGAAAACAGAGAGCAGGTTGACTGACGGAAAGCTTATTGGATCATTATTATTAAAACATGCTGAGGGCACAGAGCGTCTCACAGAGGGGGCTGTGATCATGCTAAAGGCTCCGTCTGTCTGCTCAGCACATCTGAGATGACTTCTAGAATATTGTATCAGCATAACTGGCTTTTTTTTTGGATTATTGGATTCACAATTTTAGTATAGTCTGGCTCAAAGCTGTTCATATGGTTGGACTTTACAATAAGTGTCAGTTCAATAACAGTTAATGCATAACGTATCATGACCTTACAATATACAATACTTTTATAGCATTGATTTTGGTTAATTTCTACATACTAATACATTGTTAACGTTTCAATTTCATATGTTCAGCCATTCAAGTTTAAATAATTCAGCTAATGATTCAGCATTAACTAACGTTAACTAATTGAACCTTACTGTATTATAACTTATAACTTGAAAGATTGTGTAAGATCCCTTTTTCGTTCCTCATCCTCTTGCTCTTTGCTCACCACCTCTTACACGTTCTTATATTGTGTCCATTGTTGGGATTAACATTCTGATAATCTGATTTAAAAAAACTATATCGATCACTAACTGATGTTGAAAAGATCCCACACACAAACCTAAACCAGGATCCTCCATATAATGTTGCTACCGTGCAGTCAAGGTCATTGTGGTGTAAAGGTTACTTCGATATGCTGCTAATGATAAAAAATGTACCTTTGATTGTGTACTTCTTTTGTGCTAAACATGTCCATCTCAAGTACATACACATAAAAAGCCGTCACGTACCCCATTTGCTTCATTGTATATTTTTAAATTACTACTGAAAGCTTGTGTGTGTGTGTGTTGGTACATCACTATTGTCCTTTTTTTCTCCACTGTTCTGTTGTATCTGAAAGAGCATGTGTAGATAATGCTCAAACAGGTGGAGTGATTCAGAGAAACAGACAGGAAGAGCGCTGAGATCACTTGGTGGTTTCTATAGCATCCGCTTTTAAGGCGATTGGCTGGCTAGCATCCAGACATTCTAGCTGCACTGTATCAGTATAGAGACCTCAAAGTGAGGTCAAGAGTGTATTTTTGTACGTGCATGTTATGTCCTTTAATGTATTCATATCTTGTCTCATGAGGGGCTCAAGAGAAAGACAGAAAATAACACACATGCACAGGTTTTCATTATTTATGGAGACATTCTAGAGACATTATGATTTGTTTATACATTATTATACATAATGAAAGATGTACTGTATAAACTGTATATTATTTCCTCTACATCCCCTGCATTTCCTAGACTTTCAAACACTTATGATTTATAAGCTGTTTTTCTCATGGGATTTTTTTAAGGAAGACTCTTGCAAGATTCTTGAAAAATATATTTTTTTATTCCATATTTACATCATTAAGAGTGTCCATTCTGAATGAATTGGTTAAAAGAATGAATCAGTGACTCACTAATCAACTAAAACTCGTCACTTGTCGCCACCTACAGGTGTAACGATTTACCTGCGGAAATTCCACATCACTCATTAGATCTAGATAATTGTAAACATTTTAGTGACAGAAACATATTACCTGCCAGTTAGAAAATTGACCGCAAAAAACGATTTTAGAACCGTTCACCTCACAGTCACAGCCAACTGTTAAAAATTGAGGGCAAAATTGTGCCCACTGACACATCTTATCCCACTCCCCCTATAGACCATTTCAAAAGATGTAAACAACACTGGTCCAGAAGCACTTCCTGTTTCAGTTTTTTAACACTACATAAAAGCTGGGATAAAATAAAACCAACAGAACATTTAAAATTGAATCAAAAAGTTAAACAAACATCTTTAAGATGTTTTCTTTACATGTGAAATAAAGAAAACAGCTACAAACTGAAACAGGAAGTGTTTCTGGACCAGTGTTGTTTACATCTTTTGAAATGGTCTATACAGTGTATCCTAGTTAATCCAACCCAGGACCCAAATAAAGAGGTTATTATCCTACCTGCAAGCATGTCAAGTGGGCACCAAACTGAATGTAACATTCCCTCTTGACAAATGCATAAAAACATATCAACTTTACCAACTTAAACATACATAAATGTGTAATGTTGACTGCTTTAACAATTATTACTAAGGTTTCTCATGAATTAAATCTTCATGACCAGAGGAAATTTAATTAAATGAAAATTAATTAAACACTGTTGACATCTCTGAATAGTCTTGTCCACGGATGTTTTATGAGCTCTGGGTTTTCCATATTTTCCCCGAGGACAGCTCATGGCAAACATAATGATGTCAGTAACTGTACAGTAGGATCTTTGTGTGTGTGTGTGTGTGTGAGAGAGTATGAGTGAAATAGGTTTTACCTGCCATGTCGCCATAGAGTCTGTTAACAAAGCAACTGCCCTCAGTTCAGATGAAATTCAATGCGTGACCCCACACAACACAGCTACGGATATTTATTTTTTATTTATTAATGTGACATCATATCCTGTAGTCGACATTTGTTGCAGCACCCTTAGTAATTTTGCATGCCCGAATGCACCTTTGCTTAATGTTTGCAGCTGGTGTATTTGCAATGAAACCTATGCATGTATTTTAAATATATATGATGTATGTTTTTGATAGATTGATAGCACACAGGGGAAGGCATGTTTGTGAAGGTATACGTTTGTGTTTGTGATAGGGTGAGCTCAGAGCGAAGGAAGGAGAAATCCCGAGATGCAGCACGTTGTCGGAGAGGAAAAGAATCGGAGGTGTTTTATGAACTGGCCAGAGAACTACCCTTCCCCCACAGCATCACCTCTAACCTGGATAAAGCATCAGTCATGAGACTCGCACTCAGTTACCTGCGCCTGCGTAAGCTACTGAACGCAGGTGAGAGAGGACAAATGTTCGGTGAGATCATGCAGTGAATTCGTCTGCATGTGTTCATCTCTGTCTCTCTTTAGATGTACTGGATGTGGAGACTGAATTGGGCTCTCAGTGGAACAGTTCATATCTGAAAGCTCTGGATGGGTTTCTCATGGTTCTTTCTGCTGACGGTGACATCGTCTACCTGTCAGAGAATGTCAGCAAGTGTCTAGGCCTACCTCAGGTGATTTTAAGGGATTTCAACATCTTGGCTTGTTTACACATGCATGTGTGACTCATATTAGAATTATTATTTTTTTCTTTTTTCAAAATATTAACCGACAATTAGATTTTTTTATGAATGTTAATGAATATTAATGAGTGTGACATTACAAAATCTGAAATGTGGTAATTATTTGATTCAGTTTGATACTTATCAATGCAAGGTGAAGTGTGTGCACTCTTAGTGGAACAAAACAGAATTGCAAAATGTATATTTTCAATTAAAACAAACTAATTGCGGTTACATTTGATGCTGCTAGTGGTGCAAAAATTACGCAAAAAATTATTTTCAAAATAAGATAAAAAATTAAAACGATTTTAATGCTTTTGAAAGAAGTCTCTTATGCTTTCTAAGGCTTCATTAATTAAAAATGGATCATTTTTTTCAGGATTCTTTAATGAATAGAGTTCAAAGAAAAGCATTTATTTAGAAATCTTTTAAAAATAATTAATGTCTCTACTGTCACTATTAAACAATTTAATGTGTAGATGCTTAATAAAGTATTAATATTACTTATTTTTGATGAGAAATTAATTCATAATAGATTAGTTATTATTCTAGTATTTGTTATCAACTATAACATGTCATAATAATCCACCTTTCATTTTAAGATCATACTGTCTGATGTTAAACTTAATCTCTAATGGGGCTATGAAATGTGTAGCCAGGCATTAGAAACGTGAATAATGAATAATGAATTGTGTGTACTAAACCATTTCTCACCCCTGTAGATTGACCTTACTGGACACAGTGTGTTTGACTTTACTCATCCATGTGATCACGAGGAGCTCAGAGAAATGCTGGCACACAGAAATGGTAATGGTCTCTCTCTCTCTCTCTCTCTCTCTCTCAATCACAATAGTTAACACTTTCACACATCTCTCTCCCTTTCCCCCCTTCAGGTCTGTGTAAGAATGCAAAAGAGTTTCCCACAAATAGAAGTTTTCTATTGAGGATGAAATGTACACTGACCAGCAGAGGGCGTACTGTCAATGTCAAATCTGCCTCCTGGAAGGTACCACCCCTTACTTGTGCTTCACTTTTGACCCTGTGACAGCAGGGTTACTCTGAAAGCATCTATACAATGAATCTGGATACATATTTATCCCTATCAGCCTCTCTCTCTGACAGGTGCTGCGGTGTTCGGGCCATATCCACACAGCAGATGGTGTCGTGAAGGAAAAAAATGCGTGTTCAACGTACCTGGTGCTCATCTGTGAGTCTATTCCCCACCCGGCAAACATTGAGGCTCCTCTGGATTCTAGAACATTCCTCAGCCGCCACACTTTAGATATGCGCTTCACCTACTGCGATGAGAGGTAAAGTCTCAGCTCCTTTGAGTGTTGTACAATAACACCTGCCCTGCTCAGCACAAAACCAAATGCTTTTGTGCTGACAGAAGCAACATCTGGCTCTAACATCTGAGCATCAATTATTATAGGGTAGATTTTTGGCCACTTAAGTCATACTTAAAATGACTGAAGTTGAAAATCATTGCATAGATTTTTTAACTTTTTTTATTTCAAATAAATTATTTTAAACTTTTTATTTATCAGGGAATCAGGTAAAAAATGGTTTCCACAAAATATTAAAGGGGTGGTTGATTATGATTTCACTTTTCTAACTTTAGTTAGTGTGTAGTGTGTCTGTTTGAGACATCTCAAACCCTAAAATTGACTTAAACCCCTCCCCCGGGAACATGCAGCCCATGTTGATGTTGTAGCATAGCTGTCAACCCTCCTGTTTTTTTTCCGGGTTTCTCACGTATTTTAGCTCTTTTCCCGCTGTCTTCCCGTTTTAGTATTTTCCTGTAAAATATGTGAGGTGCGCAAGCTCGGACAGATTCAGCTTGAAGCCGTTCATCCTCGGATGCGGCGCCGCGCGCTCTGTTACAAAAAAGTTTATTAAATATATAAATAAATTTGAATAAATATATAAATATAAATAAATATATAAATAAATATAAAACTTTTTTTTGGTTGCTGTCAGACTGTCAGTGTGAAAGCTGTTCGGTTCAATGAGAGCTATAAAGTGTACTGAGTTTTGTACATATACTTGTGCAAGTATGTTCAATATAAGGAGCAAGTGTTCAAAATGCATTCAAAGGCATTAAAATTACTTCACACACTGAAGCACAAGCCCCTTTGGGCCATTGCTCTAATATCAACAAAATAAACAGAAAAAAAAACAGAATCTTATAAAGTATGTCATCTGGGTTTTTTGCCCACTATTTCAGGACTACAGGGTATTGAGACATACTGAGACATTAGTAGGGAAGTATGCAGTTTCTGATGCAGAGAGAGTCTGTTGACTGAAGGTCCAGATTTATGGCCTGGATTCCTTCGCCATCTAGTGGTGACTTGTGAAAGTTGAAATGTCACTGAGCGCCATGCAACCTACATGTATGTGTGTTTGTGTGTGTTTGCAGGATCACAGAGCTGTTGGGTTTCGATCCAGTGGATCTGTTGCAGCATTCTGTGTATGAATACTATCACGCTCTGGATTCTGGCCACATGACCAAAACACACCATAAGTGTATGGCCACTTAAATGCTGTTCATTTATGCAGATCTAAATTAAGATATATCATAATGCTTTAAATGTCTCTCTCTCGGCAGTGTTTGTAAAGGGACAAGTGTGTACCGGACAGTACCGGCTGCTGGCTAAAGCAGGAGGATTTGTTTGGGCAGAGACTCAGGCCACTGTGATCTATAACAGTAAAAACTCCCAGCCACAGTGTGTGGTCTGCATCAACTACATCCTCAGGTGGGACTTCACACACTAGTCTTGATGTGCATTTAAATGTGTCTGTTTAAATGTGTATCTGGCTGCCTGAATATGTGCATTTAGTACATGCAAAATTGTGTTGAGTGACATTATTTTTTATCTGTTCATTCTTTGCAGTGGCATTGAACAGCCCAAACAAATCCTGTCCCTTCAGCAAACCAACAGCACAAAAATAAAGCAAGAACAGGAAGAACACCAGGAGGAGTTCCTTGGGGCTGATGTGACCATGGCTGAGTTGAAAGAGGAGGGAAAACAGAGGGAGGAAAAGGAAGAGGAGTCTGTGGAAGAGGAGTTAAATGACAGCCTAGAGGGGGAGCCAGAGGCACTGACTGTAGACCCTGTCCTCACACTGGATTTCACTACCACAGGTCTGAAACCTACACTAGCTACAGAATGTTTCCATCCAAAGCTGTAATGTGTAAAATTGGAATATTGCATACAACTTTTATGAATAAAGCATTGTTTCCAGAGGCAGATTCCTGGTGTTTGGGAGTGCAGTTGTGTGAGACAGTTCTAAGAGAAAATTTTACCAAATCATTTTTATGACAGACTTTGGCTCAGGCATTTAAGAATAACCAAACCAACATTTGAGATGCTGTGCAATGAAATTGGTCTTATTATTAGTCCAAAGTTTTTTTGTTGCTTATTGAGGAATTTATCTGGTAAGAGTTTATGCGCAACAATCCAACAATCATATGCTACATTGCTGTTACCTCACAAAACTTAATAAAAAATGAATAAAAATTAACAAAAATTAATAAAGCTGGCTGCATCCATGATGTTGGACTATACATGTCATCCTTATGACATTGTTTTGACTTGTGCTATATAATCCTATTAAGCAGTCCATAAAAAATAACTAAAATGTATATTTATACATTAATTCTATTTATAGTTTGACCATTTATTTATAGAAAGTGTTTTTTTTAAGTCCTCATGTTAATTTCTTGCAGACTCGGCGGTCTCTGTGCTGACAGAAATTCCTCTCTACAACGATGTGATGTTGCCCTGTTCAAGTGTACCGCTACCCCTCTCACCCCTCTCTCATCCCTGTTCCTCCCTAAATGAGGATGATGCCTCCACAGCCAATCTACAACCTGATGACTTCCCCTTCCCACAAACTTTGGCTTCTTCCAGATCCCAGGTGGAGTCTAGTCACCGTTTTACAGTGCCTCTCATACCTTTCACACTTTTAGTCCTTTATGTTTTTTTTCTAGTTTACTCTTCAAGAAAAATATGAATATGTGACATGAATTGGTTGTTTGTTTATGTTCAGGTTGATCTCCATGTGGATTCAGAATTTAGTAACCAGCTAAAACCGGATCACGTGGAGAAACTATTTTCCATGGATATGGAGTCCAAGACACACTTTAATACACAGGTACAGTAGATGTGTTGATTGTGTACTGCATCCACACAGATGTCAATATAAGTCCAAGACGACGGCCATATCAAGCAACACAACATAAAAAAATGTAGTTCACCAATAGTGCAAGCCAGGATTAGGCCTTAGCTCAATCAGGGCATTTAAGTATGTTTTATAAACGTGCCTTAGAAAACAACATTACTGGTGTGCATCTTGAGACAAAACAATGGCACAGACATATTTTCAGATATGCCAGTGCAAGTTGCTTTCAGTAAAAACAGCTCAAACATGCATTTTTGTCCAGGACTAGGTTTAGGCTTTGTCTGGGAAACCAGAGTATGTGTTTTAATGTGCTGATGGTTATGGTTATTATAGGGAGTTGGTTTGGATCTGGAGATGTTAGCTCCATACATTCCCATGGATGATGATTTCCAGCTGCGGACTGTTTCTCCAGCCGAGTCGATGTGTTCCAGCCCAGGTGCAGCGCTTGAACTGACCCCCTCCAGCAGCATGCAAACTGCCCCTGCTCTCCCAGCAGTCCCTACAGACTTAATGTCCTGTGACACCGTTCAGCACGATACTAGAACCACAGAGCAGGACAGCAGCAGGTGAGACATGCTCCTCAGAGAGACATGCTTTTTTGATCAGATCTGCGTTGCAAATAAACTCAATACAGTTTTTCAAGAACAGTCTATTTTTTGTGTCCGTTCTTTCTCTCTTCCTGTCTCCTTCTATAACTCTCTAGAGAAATTATTCAAGACAGGGATATTTCTTCTAAATGTCAGACCAACCCAAAGCTGCTCAAGAGGAAACTTGAAACCATACCTCTGTCTGAAGCAATAAGACTGGTATGTTGAACTTGAGAGCCTTAATGTGTATTATTGCATATTTCTTTGGAATACTTTATTCTGAGTGGTCAAGCACTTCCTGGAATTGTCAAAAATTATTATCAATAATGTTATTAAAATACATTTTTATAATGTGCAGTCAGCTGGGGATTATAGCAATTTTTTTTGCAATAAACATCATTGACTTTCAGACAAATAATAACAGTTCTATTGGTATCTATAATTTATGTATTTTTTCATTCATATAAGAAGAGTTTAAAAGACTGTTGATGTGTGTTTTTCTCCCAGGGGTCTGTGTTGCAGTTGGTGACTGATTTTCCAGAGAAAAAGGCCAGAAAATCAGACGCTTCATCATCCGAAGGGATTCGACATGCCACGATTCTGTTGCTACCATCTGGTATGTCACCATGGAGACAACATGTCAGTGTGAAATCCTTGCGAATGTGATGTTTTTCATGTACTGTATTATTGCTCTTTCTCTATCTGTTTTTTTTTTTTCTCAGATGTTGCGAGTAGATTGTTGAGCAGATCGTCAGAGGGTGGAACAATAACTATGCCCCTCCCCCAGCTTACCCGTTACGACTGTGAGGTAAATGTGCCTGTGACTGGACGGCAGCACTTGTTACAGGGGGAGGAGCTAATGTGTGCCTTAGACCTAGTTATTTAAAAAGCCATACTTGTGTTTTCGGATGAAAAGGGAGATATCAGTGGCATTATGAATTGACTTCCATTACAAAGAAACAGTGGTGGTGAGTAGGGCTATCACGATGTTAGATTTTTCACACCACGGTTATTGTGGCCAAAAGAATTCACAATATCGATAAATCGCAATATCTATAGAATCTATAAGGGTGGGGGGGCAAACTGAAGCGAAACACTGTCTGAATGGTTCCTGAACAACTAAAAAGCTATTAAACCTATTGGGCACCGGCGCCAATAAAGTCATGCAGATAGCAGATAAAATAAAAATAAAAATCAAGTGCAAATACAAATACAAAAAAATGAGTAAAGAAAACAGGGTTCTTAATAATCACCCTTTATTAAATGTGTGAACACAGAAACCCCCTGTTGACAGGTTAATGTCACGTTTCCAATTCCATGACTAGTAAAATAATCGCAATTTATTCTCTGTAAAATTGCGTGGACACGGAGACATTACACATTGCGTCACGTGTAGGACAACTCGAAGTATCGCACACCGGACAAGATGGTCCTCACCGCAGAACACAAAATTCATATACCTAAACCTACCCATCTCCGTCCCCTGATCCCTAACCCCACACCTAATCCTACCCATCTCCACCACTTAGATCTGGATCCAACTCCGCCCCCTGGATCTCATGTACTGCAATGACGTGGACGCGCACTTTCTCAGTTTATGCCCAGCAGTATGTCTGTAATGTCTGTACTATATTATGATTGTACTATACAATTAAATACAATAGTTGCTGAGTGTGTGACCTGAACACTTTACCTCAGAGCATCCATTAACTGATTAAATTGAGAATATCACCTGAAAATCCGATAACATCGTCAGTTTTAATTCAAGCAGCAGATTCGTGTAAATTAATGTAAAACTAAATGTATTTTGCAGCACAGGGTGAAGTCATTTACGATGATTTGAGACAAATATAATGTAAATTTTATATAAAACTATGTAAATGGTGCTCTGTGTCGCGGCAGGATTTTGAACAAGGTCCAGAGCCGTTGCTGGGCGGACAGAGAGAAAATGTGTTCGAATTTTAAAGACGTGGAACTGCTCTTCTTGTCTGGTGTGCGACCCTCTTTAAAGTGCTGTTTTCTTTTGAGCCGAAGAACTCCCATTCAGACGAGCTTACTTTTTTCGGGTGTGGACAGAGTGTTTCACTCTCTCGCTCAGACGACATTCTTCTCAGAGTAGCTGCGCGACCTGGGGTGCATCTTCTTTGATAGGTGTCAGCCGCAGCGGGCCATACAGCCACCTGAGAAGTCAACCAGGTACTCATGCTGGAGTATTACGTGTCATGTTATCATAACACTCCTTTTCATTTGAAACATTGTGGTTTTCGTCAATACCGGTATATTGCCACACTCTAAATTAACACAATGTTGATGTTTCATGCTTTGAATATCACGATTATCCTCAGAACCGTTATAATGCGACACTCCTAGCGTTGAGCAGTCAAAACAGATGGGATGTATCTGCTTCTAATGAGTAGATGGTACATGCTGGACATAAAAAAGGAAAAGTCTAATTAATGTTAATTAATGACAAGGGAAATGTAAAACTGAATTAAAAGAGTGATTTTGAATTGTACTCTTACAGGTTAGAAATACGCACAGAGAAGAGAATATATATTCTATTCTATATAAGATTGTATTGTGTTAAAAAACAACAGTTTTTTCTCGCACAAATTACAAAAATTTACCTGCAGCTTTCAGAAAATATTATTTTATCAGTACTGCTGTTTTTATAAATATGTCTAAGGTATGTCTAAATGTCTTTGTTCAGGTCTCTACATGTCCCATTTATGTGTGTGTAAATGGTGTGAAATGTCTAAAGTGGCTGTTGTTTTAAATTTGTGAAACATATTATACAACAATTGAGAGTAGTCAGCATATTGATAGAGTGACCCACATTACTACCTACATTACTGAATGTTGAAACTATTACTCTCTATTCCTATTATTGCTAGAGATTTCTATTTAGTTTAATCTCTGGATATATCTAGGGCATTAACAAGTTAAAATGCTCTCTTGTGTTCCCTATACTATAAGTTTCCTGTGTTACATTAACAGTGGCGTATACAGTGTGTGAGAGCTTTGCCACTGTGCTAAGCTGCGTTTCTCGTGTTCTTTCCTGTCATGTCACATCGTCTTGAGGAAACTGTTATGTCTGTGACAAATAAAAAAAGAAGTTTTTCAACAACATTTAGCCTACAGACATCAATGTGTGTTTTTCTTTTTAAAGATACAACTGTTGAGAAGTCTCTTTTGATGATTTTTCTTTTAATTTATTTGAGGTATTTTTCCATTCTCTACACCACTAAACCTAACCCTACTGTATATAAACAGTACATTTACAAATGAGTCAAGAGTGTGTGTACAAATGTGTGTTCGTCAAACACAACACAGAACAAGAACTGTTTTCAATTACTAATGGCCTTGCCAAAGGACTTACTTCATCGCTCAGGACGCTGCATGAGCTCTTTATGTGCCATGCGAGACACACAAAACCTCAGAAGGTCCCCTCCACATTTCTGTGGGAAAACACTTACTCATGGCGAATGCCTTTATTCTTGGTAACTTTATACACACCATTTTGTATCTGTGTCTGTCATCCAGGTTGAGTGAATGGCCCTCATTGAATTAGTGGGAAAATCCCATGATTCTGGCTTTTGTTGCTATGGAGAGGGCTCTGTTCTAAGTCTCTATGGACCGTTGCACTTCAATGAAACACAGACCAGTTTTATGAAGGCAAGAAAAGGACTTTTTTTTAAAATTGAAGGTTTTGTTCTCATTAACATGTCCAGTGAGGCTGATTGTTTACAAGAATGACCAGGTTTACTCAGTAAGATTGTTTTGACGGGTGGATGTTATGAACTGATCATTTAAAACATTTTTAAGAGTGCTGCTATAACAGTCCAGTTCTGCTGGAACAGCTAGTTCATGTTTAATCGGACTTGGAGCTAAACTCTGCAGGACAGTGGCCCTCCAGGAACAGGATTAGACACTGCTATCTATGCCATTTTGTAGTATAAATAGTGCAATTATTGTCTGCGGACTGAAAATTCAACTAAAATGCGAATGCCGCGTCCGAATTTGTAGTAGTAGTATAGTAGTAACGTGAGTTAAATAGTATGTCCGAATTCATAGTTTTTTTTTAAACAGTATAAGTGAAAAGTACCTGATGAACAAATACTTCCGGCCAAATTCAGAAGTGTGCATTTTGATGGACCCTTTACTATCCCATGAGGCCACGGGAGAGGATTTGTGAATAGAAGTGAAGCACCACAACTGATGCTGTAGGTCACATGCAATGAGAACGGTACTGTTTCGAACCAAATGTTGAACCTCTGTCCCAGGGGTGTCTAATCCTGCTCCTGGAGGGCCACTGTCCTGCAGAACTACTCCAATTAAAGACACCCGAACCAGTACAGTATGTGCTTTCGGACGCAGAAGAAGTGTGGAATGTTGAACCCTTCATGCTCTTAACTGTCACAGCTTTAATTACGTAGCTGAATACAATCAGACTCTTGCTGGATGATAAAATAAACTATAAGTGCATAGTGTATAGTGTGTCATTTGTGGGGAACTTGGGCTGCGTCCGAAATTACATACTCTCTTGGTACTTATTTTGAACAATTACTCTAAAAAAAAATATGTTCTCTATTATGAATGTGTGTAGTAGTAGAATGTAATCTGGACGTACTACATTCGCCATGTTGTCATTATCATGTGACCTACCTGCTTTATCGCTAATCATAAATCCTTTCCAGTGGCCCCATGGGATAGTAAAGTGTTGAAGTAGAAGAAGTAGGTCATCCAGGTAGGCTACTTTTGCCTATTATTTTATGTGTACTGTAAATACACTCTAAACAATGCTGGGTTGTTTGAACCCAAATTTGGGTAAAATATGGACTAACCCAAATGTTGGGTAAAAAATGTAATTTCAACTTTCACTTTCAACTGTAAATTTTTGAATTGCATTTTTAACCTAACATTTGGGTTTGGTCCATATTTGACCCAAATTTGGGTTCAAACAACCCAGTATTTTTTTAGAGTGTATACAAAAGTGTATTGGGGGATTGTTTTGAAAAGAAAATATTATTAATCAACCTTACCATTACATAGTGTTTTAAATAGATCGGTGGCCCATGGACAGTTTCAGAGTTTCAAACTCTCATTCTGAAACTGTTTCGGTCAGTGCTACAACACATGTCTGTGAGAGGGGAAGAATAAAAGCAAATGCACACGATCTCACAAATGTGTTTCACAAACATGGTATATATGATCAAATGCTAAGATGTCTACCTCTTCCACAGCTTTAATTGAGCTCCAGGGGACAGCCAGCATGTTTTCACTTACGTCGGTTAAACTTACTTACCCCCCCCCCCCCCCCCACACACACACACACCCACCCACAAACTATTTGTCCTCAGAGGACCTGCCATAAAATCCTGTAAATGTTATAAAAACATTTAAAAGCTTTAATGACTTCTATGGACACATGCCAGCTGAAACAAAACCCCCTCATATATCTGCCAGGCCTCACACAAACAGTGAAGCCATGATTTGTAATAAATCAGATCTCTATTTCTACATCATTTGAATCTTATCACTTCTTCCAACAAGGAACATTTTATTGCTCAGAGGAAACATAATTAAATTTTCTCAAAACCACTCAGTAAACTTGTTTGACTCAAATGTTACTCTTATAAGACATAGGCCTAATAATGTCACAAATGTAACAACTGTCGACATTTAAAAGTATGGGTTATGCCGTAATATATTGAAATATTTGATTGTATAGTTTGGGACATTGTTAAGATGTGGAATGTATTTGGGGGATTATTGTGGTCTTATGTCAGAGAAAATGTTTTATTGCAGTATTCCTCCATGTCACCAGGGGGCGTAGTGTTGCAATCAGAGCTACTCAAAGAAAGAAAAAGCATGTTTTAACCATAGACTGCAAAAAAGTTTTACCCGAAACATTTTAAAAGTTACTGCAAATCACCTTTCAATACAAGGGCTCATAACTGCACAATCTAATGCTTTATGGGTGCGTGAGAAAAACTGGAAACAATTATATTGCATTCACAACCCTTATGAAACAGAATGATGTCCTTCCTTCTGGAGAAAGTAAGTCTGGTGGTTAAGGAGAGGAAGTGTGTGTATTTAGATGCTCTGAATGGCAAACTTATGTTAGCAGATGAGGCATTTAAATGTTCTTTTTCCCCCACAGACTGATGTGGTGTGATTTATCATATGCACATAATAAATAACTGAATATAATGATCTGTTTCTTACTGGATGTTTTACTCTTCCTTTTAACAGCAATACAAGAGATGAAAGAGCAGCTGACAGAAGTCAGGTAAATAATTCAAAACTCATCTGGTATTTTTAACTGAGAATTGAGATGTGTTTTAGTGCTGAAAGATAGGAGACATTTATTCATCCACATAATTAATCATTCAAGAATACACTACTGAATTATTTTTGTACTGTTTTATTATGCTTTAAATTCATTGCAACTCCTAAAACCACTTAATACAATGGAAGGCAAACTACATGCAGAATAAAGACCTTCAATTAATCCAGTTATTTATTTATACATTGTATTATTCTGATATTAATAATTATTAAGTACAAATTGAGTACCAAAGAATAGAATCTACTACATTTTTTTTCTGTCAGAAAACAGATGAAATATAAAAACATGCAAATGTAAATCTATTAAAAATTAGCTTGTCACAAATAAAAAAAGAAGCACAAAACAAAAGATAGACATTGTATATACTGTACTGAATCGAGAGGCAATGCCATTGTATGGCATTACTTGAAGGCTAATATTTTCAACTAGTCATAAATATACAGTATGTGATTATGTGGATATAATGGATACTTAAATCAAGGCTGTCATAGCTCCTATTGCAGTGTTGGAGGAAACATTGAGACCCCCTCATTATCATGTAGCAATACATACTCAGTGTCACTGGGGAAATTTTGAGGTGAAAAGATTTTGATTATTTCTTTGTCTGCATGTATGACAAATCTACATCTATGCATTAGAGAATTGTTTGTGGTAAGGTATTGCTTTATGAGATAGTCTAGACATGCTATCAAACCGTGACATGTGGGCTTCTCTTTCAGCAGCCAGACTTTTTTGTTCATAAAACCCTCAGCAGTGAGGCTCTCAAGCTTTAAATGACACTTCGTTTCCACAGTTGTGCCTGGATTGCCAGATTGTGAGGTGTAGGTGACGGAGAACCTGTTGCATTTAATGTGTAGTCTTGACAGACCCTCATTAACAGCTTCTTGAGCCTGTGTAAAACAGGATCTAAACTCATCTTGGCAAGAGTGGTTAAAAAAGTGATTGGCTTCAATGCAATTCTTTGTGACGTATTTGGCACTTATGTCGTGGATATAGACATCGACACAGGCTTAGTCGTTTTCTGAAGTTACAATAAAAATCCTCCGTTTATTGTGACCAATTTGTACACAAGAGTAGTTTCCTTTAACCAACAATTTTGAGTAACTTTTTAGAGGGTGGTCTCGAAGGAATCTCTCAGCAAAGTCCAAGTTGGAGAGAAGGGTGTTGTCTGACAAGTTCTTTTGCTTAAGATCATGCATCACAGACAATATGCCTTCCGTGTCAGGGTTAAAACTGGGGTAAATGGGGTATCTTGGGGAAAAAGGGAAAGAATAATAATTGTTATATAGGCATACACATTTATATGCATTAATGTTTAACTTCCTCTTGCAGACCATCATGAATTTTCAGAGTGTAGGCCTACTTACTATGGAGTGTCCATTAAGAAGGTGGAGAGATTTCAAGCAGACCAAACCATTCACTGGGAGGATCCGCACTGTCATAATATAATAGAGCAGCCATTTATGAGAAGCAATGCACAGTCATTATCCCAAAATAATCAGAAGTGGAGGATCTTTTAGAACCCTTGAGTGATCATATAAATCAACCAAGTTCATTTGAATGTTTTATCTAAATCTCCCCTCTCATTTTAGATTATGATCAAAATTTAGTTTAGTCTCAGTGAGAGGTGTGCAAAAAGTTTACAGAGGTCCATTTCAAAACTGCTGTAGGCACCTTTCAGTTTAGAAAGAAGTAATCATATCTTGATAAGTTCCTTTTTAATCCAGATGTTTTTGTGTGGTTAGAAGAATGATATTTGTAGTTTGACTGGGATATCATTTTCATCATGTCTAGCTCATCAAATCCTTTATAAAAATACTTAAAAAAAAAAAAAACGTTTACGAAACGTTTTGTATTTTTTTTTAAAAACTTCCAGAAAATAAAACTGCACAGACTTACCGTCCAAGATCTTTGTCGTTTGTCCAGTGGTCAAGCTAGGGGGAAAAAAACGTTCTTTTAAATGTTAAAATGATTTCAGCAAATATTGTCCTCCAGCAGTTCGTTGATGTTTATCTCTCTGGCTCTTGCAGCACGACTGGAAATTGCACGGTAGGCTACTTTCAGTTTCTCAAAGCGCTTTCTGGTTAAGTTTCTTTTTCGAATCAACGGAAAGGTAACTACGGAGTCCCTAAAGGATCATGATTGTGGAAAAAAAAAAAAAAGAATAAATAAATACTTTGCCTTCCCTCACAAAACCTTTTGCAAACTATAGGCATCATTCACTAAACGAGAAAGGATCACATCACACATCAGACTTAGTGTCTCTTAAATCACCATATAGTAATATATGCACCTTTAAAGGGCATCCCCATCCCCCAATATTATTAAATGTAGGCTATGCTTCATCTTTCATTTTAAATTCCCAAATTTGATCAATAAATTCAATTATTTCGAATAAGACACCATAGACACTGTTACCCTGGGGGCTGATCAAATTAAATCATTTACATTTTTTGAAAAATTACTATTGCATAAAATAATGTTATGAAATTGATTTAAAGTTACATAGAAGAAACATTGGAAAGAATGATACTACTTTTAAACATAACACTAAAGCACCAGTAGGTGGTGGCAGGCGACCGACTAATGAGTCATTGAATCATTCATTTAAAAGATTCGTTCAAACGGCTGATTCATTCAAGAATGAAACAGATGTTTTTGAATGGCTCATTGAATCTTTGACTCGATTCGTTCAAAATGGCGAATAATTTAGTAATGAAAGCAGGTTGAGTGTTCCTGTGACATGCACCGTGGTTCTGCTGTGATTTTTGTTTGGAACTTTTTTTGCTGCTGAAACAGAAAGCCAATGCATCTAAAATGTAAGTGATTTAATTTGAACTGTTTACGAACTCTTGTAGGAAAGCAATGCCACATTTTCAATCGTGGTGTTCAGGAAAAATAATTGAGGTTGCTTAACATATGTTAAAAATATAAAAACTCCACATTTAGATTTTTATAGGCAGTAGGCCTATGTTGTTACCTGAGTGTGTGTACGCGCTGCGCTCATTTGTGTAGATTTCTGCTACGCAAGCGTCAACACTGCAAGCAGGCTACCATAAAAGTCAAAGTGTTCTTTTTGTGGCGCACCTGACGAGACTGCTCTCCATATATTCTGGGACTGTCCTCATACACAGTTATTTTGGGTTGAATTTTCTAATTTCATTAAACACAATGTGCTTCCGGGTTTTTCCTTGCTCTTTAAGGATGTACTGTTTGGCTTCTTTAATATAGAAAAAGCTAAATTTAATGAGTATTAAATTATTAATTTGTTGTTATTCCTTGCAAAATTTCACATTCACCGTAGTAAATTTATGCAGCAGAATCCCTTATTCATTGTTTTTAGTAGAGAGGTTCAGCAATACATCCAAAGTATCTCATCATCCAAGAATCTTAAAGCTCTTAAGACCATAAACTTGTTTGAACTTTTTAATTTAATTTATTAATGCATTCTGTTCTGGCATCACTGTTGTTGGTTTTATCACTTGTGGTATTGCGGTCATTTGCTCCATTAATGTTAAATCTTGTCTAAAAATCATGATATTGTACATATCATTCGTAAAAGCAAAAAGCAATGGAATTATATGTATGTTCTGATTGGCTGATATTGTGTCGCGTCATGCCTTTCGATTTTAGAAATCACATCATTTGTAAATATTTTACATTTTGGAGAATTGGTATTTGTGCAACCTCATTTGTATATTATTGTTCGACCTGCTTAGTGGCGATTAGGTTTTGGGTTGGGGTTACGTTTTTTTCTAATAAAATCAAACATTACTCACCAAGTCATGTTTATTTCCTTCCAGTGTTTCTGATGAGATATTTTAAAGCAATAAGCAGAATGAATGAAACAACTGGACAGTAGAAAAGAAAAGAAAATACGAAGATAATCAGTGATGAGGGGAAAAGGGACATGATCGTGAAAGCTGCTGTTGAATGCCTTTTGATCTAAAACCTCTGCCTGACAAGGGGCAGTTGCCATGGCAACGCTGAACTGCCAAAGATATATGTTGATGGATGACAGTTGAGCCAGTAGCATTAGACAGACTCTACGCCTGGAAGAACAGAAGGAGAGAGAGAGAAGGGAGAGAGAGAGACAGAGAGAGAGAGAGTAGAGGCATCATGCTCCTCTGCTCCTCTATTAGTGTTGACAATGACATGATGCTTGTCATACTGTGCATCACAACACACCCACACACAGTTCCTCTCTCTCAAACTGCCATGGTGCCCCAGGGAAGGTGAGGTGAATGCTGAGGCCGGATGCCATGGTTAAAATAAGACTCGTGTGACATTTGAGTGCATTCAGCAAGTGTGAACCTTTTTTGTTTACGTCTTGTTAGTTTAACAGTGTGTAAATTCTGCAAACAACATTCTTCCCAATGAAAAATGCCTCTCCCTGTCTGATAGCTCCCGAATCCTGTATCATTAGTCAGACCGGGAACACTTTCCTCAAATAAAGCAAAACCGCAGCCAGACCTGTCATTGCAGAGATATGAAAAAAGGAGATTGGTGGTGGGGGGTGGTTTGAGCGAAAAAATGATTGAACTGCAACAATATGTTAGGAAGGAAGTGTTCAGGAGAGACTGAGAAAGACAAAACATTTTGTAATGAGAAAAAGAGCATGTTTATATTTAAATCTTAATCCACTTTGTATACTTTTCACATTTTTAATTCTGAAAGAGAGCTAATTGGTCTCCAAAACAATTGATTCTGTGTTTATAGGCCTTAGTCATTGGGAATTGAGTCTCCTTCAAAGCTTGGAGTCGATTTCATTAAGAGGATTGTTGAGATCTTCCTCCGAGTCCAGACTTTTGTGACGTGATGCTGCTTTGACTGTCGGTCGGGTAGAAGTCTGCTGCAGAGCTCAGCGGGTTGCACGTCGGTGGCTCATAAAAGTGCACGTCGTGTGCTAATATCGGCCATAAACTCGTGACTTGACTTTTTATAACCGATACTGATTTTCTGCATGTTAATGTGCCCGATAACCAATATACAGAATTAGTTATAGTTACCAATATACAGAACTAACCCCAATTAGTTTTTACAGAACAGCTCTGAACTGACCGAAACATTATCTAATTTCTATAATTTCATTTCACATCAATATATAAATGGATCTGAAAAGACTTTTAAAAAAACTTAAAATAAAGTGCACTAAAGTGTCTCTTTTAAATATATTTATATATTCACCTAGAGTAATATTAGGAACACCATACTAATACTGTGTTTGACCCCCTTCGCCATTCAGAACTGCCTTCTATGTGCCATTGATTCAGCAAGGTGCTAAAAGCATTCTTTAGAAATGTTGGCAATGCTCAGGTACTGTAGGCCGTGGCATTTAAACGATGCCCAATTGGCACTAAGGGGCCTAAAGTGTGCCAAGAAACATCCCCCACACCATTACACCACCACCACCAGCCTGCACAGTGGTAACAAGGCATGATGGATCCATGTTCTCATTCTGTTTACGCCAAATTCTGACTCTACCATCTGAATGTCTCAACAGAAATCGAGACTCATCAGAGCAGGCAACATTTTTACAGTCTTCAACTGTCCAATTTTGGTGAGCTCTTTTTTTTTCTACAAATAGGAAAATTTTTTGCCTCTTTTTCCTATTTGTAGTGGAGATGAGTGGTACCCGGGGTCTTCTGCTGTTGTAGCCCATCCGCCTCAAGGTTGTGCGTGTTGTGGCTTCACTAATGCTTTGCTGCGTACCTTGGTTGTAACAAGTGGTTATTTCCACTACTTCTATTAGCTTGAATCAGTCGGCCCATTCTCCTCTGACCTCTAGCATCAACAAGGCATTTTGGCCCACAGGACTGCCACATACTGGATGTTTTTCCCTTTTCACACCATTCTTTGTAAACCCTAGAAATGGTTGTGCGTGAAAATCCCAGTAACTGAGCAAATTGTGAAATACTCAGACCAGCTCGTCTGGCACCATCAACTGTGTCACGCTCAAAATTGCTTAAATCACCTTTCTTTCCCATTCTGACATTCAGTTTGGAGTTCAGGAGATTGTCTTGACCAGGACCACACCCCTAAATGCATTGAAGCAACTGCATTTATTGAGGTGTTCCTAATAATCCTTTAGGTGACTCTATATGTATTTTCTCTCGTTTTACACCCCAAATCCTCACGTCTCTTCCCAGGTTTGTTTTCACACATATGCTTTAAAATGTAATTGTGTAATTTTAACAAACTATGCTGGCCATTAAATGGCTTTCCAAGTGATGTAACTAAAACACAGAAACACTGTTGAAAAACACCGTTGAAACACTGATTGATTACATGAAACGATACATTTCAGGAAGTTATTACACTCTCTGATGTTCATTCATGTTTATTATGTGTGCTAAAACTATAGTAAAAGGGAAGAGATGATCAGTTCACGTGCCAGTTGAATTAAGGCACATGAAAGAGCGCCAAAACGGTATTTAGTGTGTGAATTAAACTGACAGAAGAGAGCACAAGAACAGTGTCAATTGAGTCTTACACTGAAATGCTGATATTTATTATCTGTCACAACATGTCTGTGGAAATAATTAGGCATTATTCTGTGGTAGTAATTTGTTAATGCTTTTACTCTTTTAAATGTCCTCTGAAATTTTGATGGCTGAAAGGTGAGTACAACAATGTCATCTTTAGTTCGCTGTTTACAGTTTAATGGAGGTTACTCCTGTAATCCGGCCAAAGTGTCATAGGGTGTAGGAAAATTTAGGATATTCCAGAAGATTCGAGGAAAACTAAAGCTGATTTATGTATCGATGACTACTGATTTCTACTGATAGACAAACAGATTGGCTTATTAAAACCTAAACAGTTTGCATACTCGTCACGGCTGTACTCCTCCAAGCAATGCTTATGCCACAAGAACCTCATAAATATGCATATAAGAACGTTTACAAACGTTCAGTGTAATGTTGAAACCTGACGACTCAGGATTAAAATAACTTAAAATGACAATTGCTTCTGTAAGTTTAGAAGCTGAAAAGCCCATGACAACTACACTGAACGACAAAATCCAGAGGTGGACTCGAATAATTCCATCATTGTCTGCTACTTTAACAGAAGCAGTGTGCTCCATTTAAAAGCATCTCATCTCAGGGTGTGTTCATAATAATCACTGAGTGTATGTTTGACCGTGGTGTGTGTGTGTGTTTGCCATGAACCTTTTTTTGCCACAGCTGGGGATCCCAGACTGCTCTTTCAGTAAACATTGTTTCCATAGTGATAATTGAGAAGAGAGGAAGGAAGTGAAGAGGTGACAGCAAGAGTAATAAGAGAGAGAACGAGGGAGACAAAATGTGTGTGCGTGAATCCAAAGAAATAAGCTGTGTGCCAGATATAATCACATCACAATGAGATAAAGGGAACATTGTGGGCTCAGGATCATTCCTTTATTCTTAACACATTTCACAAAAACACACACACATTCAAACCCGAACGATGTTTAAGATTTCATTTCATTTCCTACCAGCATGGTTGCCAGTATAAATTCTGCTCTTGTCTGAGGATCTCCCATTTTGTGTTTTTAGAAATAAAAAAAATAAATGTAGAACGCATAAAGAACAAATATAAAAAAAGTGCATGAAGATAAAAACTTGGAGATTCTCTCATTCGTACCAAGAATCACTGGACTAAGTGGACCTCAAGACAACAGATAAACATGGACACTGCTATCTGTACTGGAATCTGTGATGGTGTCACAGATTCCTGTATACGTTTTGTTTCCTGAATATGTAAATGTCTGAAATGTTAAGGGCGCTAAAAGGGAATATGATTGTTCTAAAAATGTTGGCCACCTTCAAGGCCTCATGCACTCTGGCTAAAATCCACTGCATGTAAACGCGATGATAATCATGGAAAGCAACCCATGTCATGCATTTCTCAAGTGCCTATGATATCACCAAAATTAAATTTCGAACATTTTATTATTATTGTTGTCTTTTTTTCCACTTCACATGGTGCCTGTCTCTGTGGTTCAGTCACGAATATCCACAAACACAGTAAACAGATTAAACAAGAGCATTTAAGGCACAGTATGGTAGTTTTCACAAGAGACAGAGCAATATGTGAATGCTGTCCCTTTTGTGGTGCGTAATCCAGAAGTACAAAAAGCACAATGCAATTCAAAGTCATTGACCATTGATATTCTGGTTTGTTAAATTGATCTACGAGACTGCTGGAAACCAGTTTCTTCTTTCGTTTCCACAGCAAGTGTTCATTTGTTATTTTCCCCTGGCGTGAGCCCTAGCGAGGGCCCCATGGTGTCCAGCACCTATAGTGTCTGAAAGCCACCGCTGTGAAACCTCCCCTCCTCTAACCCTCTCTTTCCCTTTTTGTGTGTCTTTTTCCAGGCTCTTGTCATCCCTGTGGCTCTGTGGCCGGAGACCATCGCTCGTCCTGTTCTGATCTCTGGTGTCTTGAACCACCATAGGACTCACAGAGCCCTCTTCTTCATCACTGTCCTCCTCCTCCTCCTCACGCAGCTGTGGAAATCGAACTGATGATGATGATGATGATGAAGGGCGAGAGTTGGAGTATACGTCCCGTTCGTACACAGACAGAGGGAGCTGGAGGTAACGTCCGGCTGCGTATAAACAGCAGCAGGCTGGGACGCACTCCTGTCCTTCCCTCCTCAGACGCAGGCGTTTACGATGCGACCCAGGCGGCGTCATGCAGGGCTGCAGGGCAGGAGAGGGGAGTGGTGTATTCGTGGCTGGGGTTTGGAGGGGACAAGGCATGGTTGTCTGACCTGATGGGAAACACCAGTCGCTCTGGAGGAGGATTTCGTTTCTGAGACGCCGGAGAAGGTTGTTGATGAGCACAGACCGCCGCAAGAAGGACTCGGGGTCATCCATGAAACGCAGCTTTTCCAGAGAGAGACGGAGAATGTTAGCACGCTCCTCCAGGACTGGGGAAACCTGCTGGCCCAGAAGACACTATACGTGAGGTAAGGTCAGTTATCAAGTTAACCTTTATGATTCATTATGTGTTGTTGGGATCAAATCTAAGGGTTAAATGTTTTGCCTGCTGATCATTGTGCAGTGTCATAAAGTGATATACAGTAAATTGGGGAAACAAAAGCTATTATGAAACTAGCAGTGCAAAAATATGACTGTTCTATAAAATGTGACTAAAAACTAAAACTGAATTGAACAAAAAACCTGAAAATCTGCCTAAAAGTGCACTATGAGCTGAAACTAATTTAAAATGACTGAGAAAATTTATTTTGCGTTTGTATTTTTATACAGCTTTCTAACAGCTGAAATCTGAGTTGATCACACTTGTTGTTCAGTTCTCTTGGTTTTTTTTTTGGTCCAGATCAAAAAAGAAAATTATACATTTAGTCCTGGTTCACTTAGTGTTCTCATTGTGATTTTTAAAGGGGACCTATTATGCAAAATTCACTTTTACATGGTGTTTGAACATAAATGGAAAAATCCCTATAAATCATAAGTCTCAAAATAAGACATTTGCAGTTTATGCAATGTGACGCCCATGACAACTGACGGACTCTGCCCTATTTGCATAGACCCCACCCTGAGTGGCCATATATAATATATACATACAATTTCTCTACTGGCTGTTTACATTCGCAGACATAACCGACTGTTTATTTGAATTTTGTCTGTTTTTGACATAACTTTGTGTGTCTTTGACAGTCTAAGCGCAATACGACCTGAAAGAGAACTTAGTTTACTCACGGGACGTGCCGTCTTACATCCAGCTTTCTTTGTGCGTGTTTCGGATGTGTGCGATCAGAAAACCATCTATCAAAAGGTTATACTGATATAGAAATAGATATATAAATAGAGCAAAGTGTCCAAAGCACGAGCTGTAAAGGCCCTCTTCTGGAAAGTGGGGTGGGGGGCAGCAGCTCATTTGCATTTAAAGATATATGAAAACAGCATGTTTTTCCTTCCACTCAAAAATTAGCATTTGCAACATGGAATAATAAATGATCTGTGGGGTATTTTGAGCTGAAACATCACAAACACATTCTGGGGACAATGAGACTTATATTACATCTTGTAAAACGGGGCATAGTAGGTCCCCTTTAAGACAGAACCGAAAGATACAAAACAAAACGGCTTTTATGAGACATATTTTGCATAAATGTGATGGTATTTTTTATGAGCTGAGAACTGGTGAAGAGCTTATAAAATCTGTAAAGGAGTTAAAACAGTGCCAGGAATTCCTGTATTGCACACAAATGAATATTTGCTACAAGGAGACTGTGTTTCTGATGCTTGTTGCGTAATGCCTGAGTATTCTGTCTTTTTAGGGTTGCATCTTGTGACATCACAGCCTGTTTTTGATTTGTTAAGATCTCTTTTGTCCGTGTTGCATTCATATTTCAGTTGACCCCACCCAAGAGTTTGTTTGGAAGCAGAGACCCACCTTTTCAGGAGTCTCGGTTTGCTTGTTTTGTGCGCAAGATTTGTATGGCATAGTTCCCATTTATTCAATTGAACCGCACTGACAGAGCAATGGCACCAGAGTTTTTAATCAAAAAGTGTGAACACACCCTAAATGTTAAAGTAAAATTTTTAAACATATTTTTTATTGCTCAGTGAATTTTTGCAGGCAAAATCCAGTAGGAATCCACACAAAATTAATTTCAAGCCAGGGTGAAAGATTTCCATGAGCAGATTTTGCAATGGGTTGAAGTATGGTCATGCAAATTCTCTGCGTTAACCTAAAGGAAGCTGCTTGTTTTGAAAGTGACTTCTATGTGAGTTGTGCTTCATAATATATAACTACACTATTGACTACAGACAATAAATCGCATTTGACTAATGTGACCACACCTTTACAATATATAAAAACTTGGTCCAAGTGTCCAAACTTCATATAATTTTATGAATTACCAAAGTGAAAAAAACATGATGTGTTTTGTAGAAATATGCAGAATTATGTAGAGCAAGAATTCTTTAGACTCACAGTGTGACAGTAACTCCTAAAGCTCAGTACAGGTTCTTCATCCTCCACAAACTTCCTCTTGAAATAGGAGATCCGTGACATGGCCACACGATTCATCACATGATCAGGAACTCGTCTGTAATGGGGCTCTGGAGACAAAATGGGAAGGCTCATTAATAGGCCACGTCTCATTAATAGAATCAAAGACTGGAATTAAGAGAATTTCTGGCCTGTTTTTGTTTCAAAGCTAAAGAGAACATCATGAGCACCTTCTGATCATGGTAGTTTGATTTTCAAAAATAAGATTAGTTTCAAACCTTCTCTGAGCCCTTGGGTGTCACCCCCTGGTGGTGAGGGGGTAGAGACACAGCTTTTACTGCAGTGTTCAGATTCCCAGATCGGTTGGTAGATTGACGGCGGTGCTTCAGCCTCGGGTTCACAAAATGGGTTCTTTGATAAGACCAAAGCCATGGTTTCACCTCAGTTCTAAACAACAAACACACAAATATAATTCTAAAAAAACATCATGTAATGATGGTTAAAGGGAAATGTCTCTCACAATCCGAAAATTCTGTCAATTCTGTTTTTTTTTCTGTTCAGTGAAAGTCAGTGTAGTCCAATGTTGTTTTGGACCCCATTGATATTCACTGTATAGACAAAAACTGTTGAAATATTGTTATTTCTTTTTAAACCAGAGGTCCACTTCTTAGTAAAGTTTAATGCTAGTAAAGTTTTATTTTCTTTAAAAACAAAAACAAAAAACATTAGTTTAAAAAAAACAAAAACATTTTTTAAAGTGTCCAATCCTTCAAAAACAGCCTCTTTGCAAAGCTTGTATTACATTTACTGTATGTCAGCTTTAAAAAAAACAATCTGTGCTGAAATGTGGCACTCATACTGTTAATATTTATTTGAAATGATCAGAGAAAAAAAAAACAGCCACTAGTTTTCATCATACAATGTTTTGTATTTCTCATTGGGGAAAATGATTTTAAATTCTGAAATGTAGTTACAGTATGTTTTCATAGTACAATGAACATGATTTCAAAAGATCAGGAAAAATTTTGAATCCTCATTATAACCCCTTTCAAGAAAGCAACATCTCAACAACACTGTGCTACTTCACAGTCTTTAGTTATTTCCTTTATCTTTGAAGATTGTATTAACAAGGCATTTGAAAACACACCGAGAACCTTTTAAACAGCTAATAGAGCAAAACCACACAAACACACTCGAAAACTCTTCGATAACGACATAGAGAGAGAACAAGATTCAATATAAGCTGCTACCTTATCTTATTGTGTGATCACTCTTTAATCATTTTGTTCTCTTTTCAACCACACACACACACACACACACACGCACAGTGACAGGCGAGAGAGGGGGAAAGTTCTGGATGACTGCCTCTACAAAGGTCATTAATCTTCACTGACAATTTAACACACACACACACACACACACACACACACACACACTATTACTCTAATGTAGTGGGTTCAGTTGGCACATATTAATTTGCTATTTCGCCATGCAGGCTGTTCTGTATCTCTATATACACACATGCACCTAAAGGATTATTAAGAGCACCTGTTCAATTTCTCATTAATGCAATTATCTAATCAACCAATTACAAGGCAGTTGCTTCAATTAGGGGTGTGGTCCTGGTCAAGACAATCTCCTGAACTCCAAACTGAATGTCAGAACGGGAAATATGTGTATAATAATAATAATATAACAAATGTATAATAAAACTGTAATAAATGTATAATTACACTGTAATAAATGTATAAGATTGTAACAAATGTATAATTACATTTTTTTTCACTACTTTAAAAAAAGAATCGCTACTTTTCCAAACAGAATCGCTACTTTTCCCCCCAAAAGAATCGCTACTTTTTCAAAAAGAATCGCTACTTTTTCAAAAAGAATCATTACTTTTTCCAAAAAGAATCACTACTTTTTCCCAAAAAGAATCACTACTTTTTTCAAAAAGAATCGTTAATTTTTTTTCCAAAAGAATCTCTACTTTTTAAAAAAGAATCAAAACTTTTTCCAAAAAGTATCAATATTTTTTCCCAAGAATCGCTACTTTTTGAAAAAGAATCGCTACTTTTTTTTCCCAAAAGAATCGCTACTTTTTCCAAATAGAATCAATATTTTTTTTCCCAAGAATCGCTACTTTTTCAAAAAGAATCACTACTTGTTAAAATCACTGGTTAAAATGTAACAAATGTATAATAATAATGTAACAAATGTATAATAACACTGTATTAAATGTATAACAATGTAATAAACGTATAATAACACTCTAATAAATGTACTGTATAACACTGTAAACAATGTATAATTACATTGTAATAAACGTATAATGAAAAGAATCGCTATATTTCTAAAGAAAATGTACTACTTTTAAAAAAAAGAATCAGTAAACAATGTAGCTGATTTAATGTTTAGATGACAGAATGTTTATTTTTAAACCACAAACCACAGATTTGAGAGATATTCGATGAACAGACACACAGACAGACGTAATTTATAGATAGATATCAGTATTTACTAAGAAAAGCCCCCCAAATAAGATGTGTATTACACTTTTATGTCAAAAAAGCATTGACATAAGCACAAAAATTGGCATTAATAGCATTCATTATTGTTAGTCTGTCTGAAGTCTGTCTTGTCTTGTATTCCATCTGCAATATTTTCTTTTACTGTCTTTGGCTTTTTGTTCTTTTACAACCTCGTCCGCTGTGAAAATCTCCTTATTATGTAATGTATATAGCGTGTTAGTGGACGTGATTAATGTGCACTATAATGAGGTGTATGTTATTGCATTTTCATTTTTTCTTTTAATAATTTTTAAATATAATTGTAATAATTAATTGCGTTAAATTAAAAATTAAATTGACTGCTGTATAAATAAGTAAAGAAAAAGTCTGTTAACTGAACTGGTAAAAATCCCACAAAAAAGAGATTAAATTCAAAAAACTTTTTCCACGCACACAGACAAAAACAATGTTCCTCTTGCAAGTAAGCTTAATTCGGCTGTAATAACCCGTCCTCTTTTTAGTCTGTGTCCGCAGGGTTTGGATCACACTGAGCTCATGTGAGACAGATGTGTTTAATCAGAGCAGATCCTGCTCTCCTCCTCTCCCTCGTACTGTCGTTACCTGTTTCTCATTCCACCCACAACTCTGCTTTGAATTTACGCTTTAGAAGACAGAGAGCTGACACAGAAGCAGAGCTCGCTCAAACACACACACCCACACACACACACACACACACACACACACACACACACACACACACACACACACACACGGTCTGTCTGTCTTTGTCTCTTTGCTCATTTTGTGCTGTTTATGCACTCTCTCTCTCTCTCTCTCTCCCCATCTCTTCCACTTTCCTTTTCATGTGAAGAAAACATAAAAAGGTGCTGGATCTGTTGGATTTGCACCTCATCAGTCATACACACGCACACATACACAAATATCACAGGCTAGAGAAGGGAGTGTGTACTAGAACTGTGAAGCTCAGTAGATGCTAAAACTACAAATTATAAAACACAGTTGATGCTAAAAACAGCAGAGAGAGTGAAAAAAAAGAAAGAATGAACAGTCCAAAATAAGGAATCATGTAAGGGATAAGCTTTCAGTTTTGCCGTTGTGGTTTTTCCTATGCAAGAACCACAATTGCAGGTTTCCATTGAGATAATGTAGTTTTTGGCATTGCTCACTAAAACCACACTTTTTAAAACCATACTTTTTAACTCTATACTGGGTTATAAAAAGCTAGTAAAGCTCACTCACACATTTACTTAACATATATGTGACGTGTGTGTGCGTGTGTGTGTGTGTATATATATAAACACACACACACACACACACCCACCCACCCACCCACCCACACACACACACACACACACACACACACACACACACACATATATATATATATATATAAACAGTTATATTTTGAAATATTATCATTTTTAAAATTGCTGTGAATATATAGTAAAATGTGATTTATTCATGTGATCAAAGGTGAATTTTCAGCACCATTACTCCAGTCTTCAGTGTCACGTGATTCTTCAGAAAATATTCTAAGATGCTGATTTATTGCTCAAGAAACATATCGTCAATGTTTTTGCTGCTTAACATTTTTTTGGTGTAAACAATGATACAAATCAAACATTTGTGGTAAGACTAAATAATAGATAAATTATTACTTGTATTCATCAAGAATGCATTAAATTCAACACTAAAGACATTTATAATGTCACTAAATGTGTTAATGCTTTAATCAATTTAATTTAAAAAATATTTAAAAAATTAAAATGAACGCTGTTAATTGAACCTTCTATTCATCAAATAATCCTTCAAATAAAACATTTAGCCTAAGTTTTTTAATTTGGTGCTCCAAAAAACATTTTTTTTTAATGATAAATGTAGAAAATTATTGTGCTGCTTAATTTTTTTGTATGTTTTTACAGGATTCTTTGAATACCCAACATTATTTGAAATATATATTTTTTGTAACATTAAAAATGTCTTCATAGCCACTTTTGATCAATTTAATGCATCCTTGCTGATTATAAGTATTCTTTTTTTATACTACTAACCCCAAATCTTTAAGTGGTGATATATATATTTAATTATAATCCATATTTAAATAATTGCATTTATATAAATAATTATATGAAATGTTACTTAAATGTATTATAATGCATTAGATTTTTTCACTTAAGAACATCCTCTAATGTTTCCAAAGGTATGTTTTGTCTGATTTATCTAACTTCTGGGGACATGCACTTCTTTTGTATAGCTAATTAAGAACAATAGTCTTACTGGGGGATTAGTCTTCCAGCAAATGTATTCCTTTGAAATGATTTAAACAATTTCCAAATTGCCTTGTCAGTAGAAAGTAAGCAAGACAAAGAGACAGAACAGACATAATAAATCAAACCGCAGCACAATTAATCAGGTTAAGAGAACAACTTCAGGCATCAGCTCATATTCTGCCCTGCTCTCTGGGACACCAGGCTGACAGATCATTCTCGAACTCCATCAAAAGTCGACCACAAACTCGCTATTGGTCTGTGTAGCGGAGACACATTGGCACATGCACAGATCTAAAGAGTCATCCTCAACCCCAGAGTCTGCCCACACAGCCTGACCCAGAAACATACACATGATTTATGAGAAACATGAGTAACTGATATAAACACTCAAGTTCAAGGATGTAATTTATGTCAAAATGTGGAGGTGAAACTGCGCACATTCACATAGGCAACAAATTCTAATGTGAATTTATGAGTTTCTAGTGAGAACCATATTCTGAATGAAAAACACACACCGAGTGTGTTCAACCCAAAAGCTCCCTTATGAACTAGGATACTTTTATTGTGCTTTTTAGACATTTGTCCGCAGCAGAGGTTTAGAAGTGCGAACAACGTGATTTACAGTATGAACGACTTCTTTAGTTCATGCACACACACGCAGAACCCAAATTGACTACAAAGAATTGCACAGTAATGTGTGAAACACACCCTGCTGTGGTGACACCCAAATGTACCATAAGGTGAAAAGACCGCAGCAAGATTTTGCCAACCGTACACACACACACACACACTTACACATCTCTCCAGGAACTATCATCCTGTCTGCTCAGAAACCGCTTTCTGTCGAGGTGCTGGAAGCATTTAAACCATGTGTGTGCTTGACGTCCATTCAACAGTTTGGGTTAAAGCTTTCCATGACCTGAATCTATCAGCGAGACAGAGGAGGTTTATTTAAGAATCGAAATGTTGAGTTGGGGATCTGATCAAATCCTGCAGTCTGTAATCTAGGTCATTAGGAAGTCTCTTTAATTCTCACACACACAGACAGAGAATGTAGGCAACACCCAGTCGAGGAGGTAAAACATCCATCGAAATTGGGGGGGAGGTGAAAGAGGGGAAAAAAGAGAGGTAGGAACACCTATCCCGCCTGCCAAAATCTCTGTGGCTGCTCTAGGTTCCATCCATCTCAAAGCAAGAGAGAAACAGTTATGTCTGTAGCACTGCAAGCCAAGAGTGTAACAGACAGACAGGTAAAATAGGAGAAAAGTTATAACAACTCCAACCAAATGCCATGTGAGAGCGTATGCGTGTGTGAGGTTAGCGCTGTAACATGATCGTGTTGACACAACGCCACATCAGTGCTGAAAGAATGTTCTGGCTACCCATGTATCCCTGCTGTTCAGAGTCAGAGCCTGAGGCAGAGTGTGTGTGTGTGTGTCTGTGTGTGTTTGAGACAGAGGGAAGGTAGCACGTGTTCTCTGTGTACTCAAAGGGGAAGGGTAATCACATAATTTAAATGAGCATGACTTTTACATCATGGTGGGCTCTGATTTATTTTTTTGTGATGACTGTGATTTGTGTTCAGACTGAAACTTTAGAGATCCAGGAAACATATGGATGTTTAATGACCGTTGAAAACACGTCCCTCCGACACTGTTGAAAAATAGTTGCAAAATGAAAGTTTAACGGACATTGACGTTATCTGCTACATATTTTTACCGATTTATGTCGTCCTACCGCTACTATTTTTGGCCAGGGACACAATGTTTGCTGGGGAGTTTTTTTTAGTCTATTGAAAGTGTATTGTTTCCTATTTTTTCTTATGAAGTCACATTCAAAATACACTGAAAAAAAATTGTTTTCAAGATTTGTTATTACAACATTTTTTATTTTGTCAAATCAACTTAAATAATTTATTTAGTTCAGATAACTTATTATTTCGAGTTTCTGATGATTAAATCAATCTCCTTTTTCCAGTTCAATCAACTTAAAATTTTAAGGCAACCAGGTTATTTATTTTAAACCAACAGTATTTTTTACAGTGCAAAAATGCTTTGTTTAATTTAGCATTACTGTTAATATTATTAAGCCTATTAATGGGTGAAAAACTGACTCAGCATATTATTCTGCAATGGGTAAAAGATGACACAGAATGAGTAATTCATTTCTTTAAATATATATATTTTTTACTGACCCCAAACTTTTTAATGCTGGTATAATGTGCTAATTCATATACCTGAGTCATATACTTGGGCAGAGAGATAAAGAGTGTAGTGCGATTATCCAAAAACCTGACTGTGGAGAATGTGTTTGTACCTTATTTGATGACTGTACAGTTCTCACCAGGTTCAATATGTAATTTTGATCTACAGTTTCTTTTGTGGGTGTTTGAATGAGGTGAGCCTTTGAATGAGTCAGTTTGACAGGAAAACGATCTGCACAGGATGTGCCGTGTCCCTCCCAAACCACAGTTTTCTGAAACTGCCCTTGTTAAAAGTTTTAGATGATTATAAGCAGCCCGCAGACTCCTCAGAAGTCTCTTGAAGTAAATCCTCACTGTGCGCAGACACAAATGACTGGAATGGACTGATGAGAACCACAGGCGGTAAACGATTGCGTGGGTTTTCCTTTGTGCCTGCTGTAGATCGAGGGATCAATGTGTGGCAGTATGCCAGACGCTCTTAAACTGGCACAGTGATCTCAGGGGGAATACCCACATGCACACAAACACACACACACTCTTTGCCCCCTGGCACCAGGAACAGATGCCACAGCCATCGCAGTGAACCCATTGCTTATAATGAAGCAAGAAATAATCCCACTCACACACACATGCCATCTCAGCCACGCACAATAGCGCCTCTCTCTCTTGCACAACAACAGCAACAATAGCCTTACACACAGATGTGCAATTGCCTTACACCACACAGACACCAATGCACAATTTTCCTGTGCAGCAGTAATTGTGCATTCACGAGGACAGATATAAACACTCTGCGTCCATCTGTAAAGGTATTGTGCTTTCATGTTGTACACTTCATCTCCTTCTAAGGGAATCTAGCAGTAACAGAATTCTGGCATCGTGCCCTTAAACACATACATAAGTGTTTTAATGTGTGAAAAGAACTTTGTGTGTGTGTGTGACCTTACTGTCATTAGCTTTAGAGATTAAAAGTGTGATTGCAGTAAATGTAACAAACCATAATTAATAAATGCAGGAATAAAGACCTTGGTTTATCTCAATATGTGTGTGTTTTAATATATTTATTTGGCTGAATATATAGTTTAGCCTATATTATAGACATCAAATAATATTAAAAAATAGGAGCATTTTTTTAGGACCATTGTGTGGTATAATATATCAATATGTTAGACATAATAGACAAATATGTTCAGTAGATATAAACTAGTAAAGGCAAAAGGGGTGTTTAGTTTAGAGGACGTAATACACTTTGCCTTTTGCACTTTGCCTAATGTCCCATAACGCAGTAGACTTGTGTACGAGTGCTTGAACGAAACAGATGTTGGATGTAACACACTTCAGAGATCATAAGTGTAGTTTTTCTGTGTTGGCACTGTGCCATATCTGTCTGCCTCCGCGGAGACTGGTGTCGCGGAACTCTGATACCCGATCAATATGTTCAGTAGATATTACTCAGGCTTACCTCTAATTATGGTGATGGCTAAGTCAAAGATGTGTTGTTATGAAGTGCACTCAGATGTGTCGGTACGGTCGAGCTCTGTTTTTCTCCTATGGGTTCCGCTTCTGTAGTCCCGCTGTGTTCATCAATAACTACTTATCCACGATCCATCAGCGCGCGCTTCTCTGACTTATAATAGTCTAATCGATAGGGTTCGACGGAAAATATACCATTCAAAGCCAAGCAGTCAGTCAGCGCACGAACAAAGCCGCTGTGATGTGAAGGAATCTCCGCTGTGTCCGCGCACTCGCGCAGGTCGCTCCGCTTTGTGCCTCAGTGACCTCACCGGTAGACGGTGCGACGTTGCAGTGTTTGCTTTGAACTGAGCTAGTTAACGTCAGCGGACACGAGCAGCGTCGACCCATTCCTCGGAATAAACAACAGGAGATTTTTCCCTCAGGACCAGTCTCGTCCTGTCCCAGCAGCAGCAATGCTTCCTCGGTGGTTTGTGTGTGTATCTGGTTTTGGTCAGAGGAGCTGCGTTAACTTGCGCCCGGGAGCGCGCAGCATAAGTGGAGCGGGCGGGCACGTGGCCAATCATCTGTTAGATATTTCCTCTTTCAGGAGCGGCGGTCCGTATTTTCCATCCGCGCTCCTGATCTCTTTTCTCCGGTGTTCCCTGTAGAAGAGGTAGAGTTCAATCCAAGTCGTACCGATTTTTGGTTCTTTGCCTGCGATACAAGTCCCTCCATCACTCTCCACCCTCTCACACGCGCAAACTTGTACACTTAGTGTAAAAGACTCCAATAGACATGATTTTTAGAGTTTATTGGCAAATATCACACACACGCACACACACACGTTTACATTAGCTGAATATTATAGCTAAAAATAGCTAAAAATTATCCAAAATACATATTTGAGAAAATACATAACCAGCCAGTGTTCAAAACTATCTGCTTGCCTTAGCTCGATTCAAAGTGGTAAGCTTGAAATGTTTTTAAATTCCCGTGGTTCGAGCATGTCTTTGCGTCATTACGTCACATCTATACACATAAAAAAGAGTCTCGGCTAGTCGGCTATATTGAGTCATTACGTCATACACATAAAGAAGAGTTGCGGCTAGTAGACTATATTGAGTCATTACGTCACATCTGTGCACATAAAGAAGAGTCTCGGCTAGTCGGCTATATTGAGTCATTACGTCTCATCTGTACACATAAAGAAGAGTCTCGGCTAGTCGGCTATGTTGAGTCATTACGTCACATCTGTACACATAAAGAAGAGTCTCGGCTAGTCGGCTATATTGAGTCATTACGTCACATTTGTACACATAAAGAAGAGTCTCGGCTAGTAGGCTGTATTGAGTCATTACGTCACATCTGCACACATAAAGAAGAGTCTCCGCTAATAGGCTGTATTGAGTCATTACGTCACATCTGTACACATAAAGAAGAGTCTCGGCTAGTCGGCTATATTGAGTCATTACGTCACATCTGTACACATAAAGAAGAGTCTCGGCTAGTAGGCTGTATTGAGTCATTACGTCACATCTGTACACATAAAGAAGAGTCTCGGCTAGTCGGCTATGTTGAGTCATTACGTCACATCTGTACACATAAAGAAGAGTCTCGGCTAGTCGGCTATATTGAGTCATTACGTCACATCTGTACACATAAAGAAGAGTCTCAGCTAGTCGGCTATGTTGAGTCATTACGTCACATCTGTACACATAAAGAAGAGTCTCGGCTAGTCGGCTATGTTGAGTCATTACGTCACATCTGTACACATAAAGAAGAGTCTCGGCTAGTCGGCTATATTGAGTCATTACGTCACATCTGTACACATAAAGAAGAGTCTCAGCTAGTAGATTATATTGCGTCATTACGTCACATCTGTACACATAAAGAAGAGTCTCGGCTAGTCGGCTATATTGAGTCATTACGTCACATTTGTACACATAAAGAAGAGTCTCGGCTAGTAGGCTGTATTGAGTCATTACGTCACATCTGTACACAAAGAAGAGTCTCGGCTAGTCGGCTATATTGAGTCATTACGTCACATCTGTACACATAAAGAAGAGTCTCGGCTAGTAGGCTGTATTGAGTCATTACGTCACATCTGTACACATAAAGAAGAGTCTCGGCTAGTCGGCTATGTTGAGTCATTACGTCACATCTGTACACATAAAGAAGAGTCTCGGCTAGTCGGCTATATTGAGTCATTACGTCACATCTGTACACATAAAGAAGAGTCTCAGCTAGTCGGCTATGTTGAGTCATTACGTCACATCTGTACACATAAAGAAGAGTCTCGGCTAGTCGGCTATGTTGAGTCATTACGTCACATCTGTACACATAAAGAAGAGTCTCGGCTAGTCGGCTATATTGAGTCATTACGTCACATCTGTACACATAAAGAAGAGTCTCAGCTAGTAGATTATATTGCGTCATTACGTCACATCTGTACACATAAAGAAGAGTCTCGGCTAATATAATCTATATTGCGTGTGAGGATGTTGTAGGTGGAGATTTATAGCCTTTTCTCACAGCACTTGATAATTAAACTGATCAATTTGATGGGGGATCCAGAAATGTTCAAAAGACAATCACCAGTGACAACAGATTGACCCGCTGTAAAATGCAAGACTTCATTCAGACTTCAGAGTGGCTACAGAAGAAAAGAGACTGCAACCGATCCCATGCGAAAACAAGGATATATCGGAAGGATATTACATGTAGACAATAACCCACTATATTTACCAAATGTCCCGGGACCACTCCCGGGCCACGCCCCCGTCCCACGAACCCACTATTTGTCCAATAACCCACTATATTTACCAAATGTCCCGGGACCACTCCCGGGCCACGCCCCCGTCCCACGAACCCACTATTTGTCCAATAACCCACTATATTTTTTAAAGATTTTCTGCAGTTCATTCAGTATGCTGCAATTGGACTCCAGAGTAGTGTTTTTGATAGACATTTTAATTAAAGTTCCTGTCGTGAAAAAAACTATTTTACCGCACTCAGGAGAACCCACGGGGTCTGTAGCACCAAGCGCCGTCCCAAAATTCCACTCTCCGCGCACTCACTATTTGTCCAATAACCCACTATTTTTAAATATACTAACCCCAGCCTTCATGCAATAACCTGCAATTGGACACAATCCCACCAGCAATCTATTGAATGATGATTCAGACAGTTTATTTGATGTGGACATTTTAATTAAAGTTCCTGTCATGATGAAAACCATTTACTGCACTCATCTGGGGCCCCTGAGTCCGTGGCACCAACCGCTATCCCATAATTCCACTGTCCACAAACCCACTATTTGTCCAATAACCCACTATTTTTGAAAAGTACTAACCCCAGCATTCATGCAATAAGCTGCAAATGGACAGAATCCCACCTGCAATCTATTGAATGGGGTTTCGGGTATATTTAATAGACATTTTAACTTAAGTTCCTGTCATGATAACTATTTTACTGCACTCAGCAGGCCACCCCGGGGTCTGTAGCAGCATCGCACTATTTTTATAATGGCATAAATGCAGAAAAAACGTTTCTCTGATCTTCTCGAAACTCTGTATTTTGATAGAGGGCCATGAGACTTAGACCTGAGTGCAAAAATGGAGACTCTAGACCCTAACAGAGCTGAGATATGGAGATCCCACGTAGCATTTATCCCACTGGCATAAATGCTACGTGGGATGTCCATATCTCAGCTCTGGAAGGGTCTAGAGTCTCCATTTTTGCACTCAGGTCTGAGTCTCATGGCCCTCTATCAGAATCCAGTGTTTCAAGAAGATTGGAGAAACTTATTTTTTAGCACCAAAAAAAAAACGTAAGGGGTACCACTGTGGTTTTTTTTTTTTGGATCGAAATTTTGAATTGCTTTGATCTTCTTGAAACTCTGGATTCTAATAGAGGGCCATGAGACATAGACCTAAATGCAAAAATGGAGGCTCCAGACCCTTCCAGAGCTGAGATATTGAGATATTTGGATTCTGATAGAGGGCCATGAGACTTAGATCTGAGTGCAAAAATGGAGGCTCTGGACCCTTCCAGAGCTGAGATATTGACGTCCCACGTAGCATTTATGCCATTATAAATATCTCAATATCTCAGCTCTGGAAGGGTCTAGAGCCTCCATTTTTGCACTCAGGTCTAAGTCTCATGGCCCTCTATCAGAATCCAGCGTTTCAAGAAGATTGGAGAAACTTATTTTTTAGCACCAAAAAAAAAAAAAACGTAAGGGGTACCACTGTGGTTTTTTTTTTCAGGTCGAAATTTTGAGTTGCTCTGATCTTCTTGAAACTCTGGATTCTGATAGAGGGCCATGAGACATAGACCTGAGTGCAAAAATGGAGGCTCTAGACCCTTCCAGAGCTGAGATATTGAGATATTTGGATTCTGATAGAGGGCCATGAGACATAGACCTGAGTGCAAAAATGGAGGCTCTAGACCCTTCCCGAGCTGAGATATTGACGTCCCACGTAGCATTTATGCCATTATAAATATCTCAATATCTCAGCTCTGGAAGGGTCTAGAGCCTCCATTTTGCACTCAGGTCTAAGTCTCATGGCCCTCTATCAGAATCCAGCGTTTCAAGAAGATTGGAGAAACGTATTTTTTAGCACCAAAAAAAAAAACGTAAGGGGTACGTACCACTGTCGTTTTTTTTTTGGGTCGAAATTTTGAGTTGCTCAGATCTTCTTGAAACTCAGGATTCTGATAAAGGGCCACGAGACATACACCTGAGTGCAAAAATGGAGGCTCTAGACCCTTCCAGAGCTGAGATATTGACGTCCCAAGTAGCATTTATGCCATTATAAATATCTCAATATCTCAGCTCTGGAAGGGACTAGAGCTTCCATTTTTGCACTCAGGTCTAAGTCTCATGGCCCTCTATCAGAGTCCAGCGTTTCAAGAAGATTGGAGAAACGTATTTTTTAGCACCAAAAAAAAAAAACGTAAGGGGTACCACTCTGGTTTTTTTTTTTCGGGTCGAAATTTTGAGTTTCGATATCTCAGCTCTGGAAGGGTCTAGAGCTTCCATTTTTGCACTCAGGTCTAAGTCTCATGGCCCTCTATCAGAATCCAGAGTTTTGAGAAGATCGGAGAAACTTAATTTTTCACCCGAAAAAAAAACAAACAAAAGGGGTACCACTGTCGTTTTTTTTTTCGGGTCGAAATTTTGAGTTTCGATATCTCAGCTCTGGAAGGGTCTAGAGCCTCAATTTTTTGCACTCAAGTCTACATCTCATGGCCCTCTATCAGAATCCAGAGTTTTGAGAAGATCGGAGAAACGTAATTTTTTGCCTGAAAAAAAAAAACGAAAGGGGTACCACTGTCGTTTTTTTGGGGGGGTTGAAATTTTGAGTTTCGATATCTCAGCTCTGGAAGGGTCTAGAAATTCCATTTTTGCACTCAGGTCTAAGTCTCATGGCCCTCTATCAGAATCCAGAGTTTTGAGAAGATCGGAGAAACTTAATTTTTCGCCCGAAAAAAAAAACGAAAGGGGTACCACTGTCGTTTTTTTTGGGGGGTTGAAAGTTTGAGTTTCTATATCTCAGCTCTGGAAGGGTCTAGAGCTTCCATTTTTGCACTCAGGTCTAAGTCTCATTGCCCTCTATCAGAATCCAGAGTTTTGAGAAGATCTGAGAAACTTAATTTTTCGCCCCAAAAAAAAAAAACGAAAGGGGTACCACTGTCGTTTTTTTTTCGGGTCGAAATTTTGAGTTTCGATGTCTCAGCTCTGGAAGGGTCTAGAGCCTCAATTTTTGCACTCAAGTCTAAGTCTCATGGCCCTCTATCAGAATCCAGAGTTTTGAGAAGATCGGAGACACTTACTTTTTCGCCCGAAAAAAAAAACGAAAGGGGTACCACTGTCGTTTTTTTGGGGGGGTTGAAATTTTGAGTTTCGATATCTCAGCTCTGGAAGGGTCTAGAGCATCCATTTTTGCACTCAGGTCTAAGTCTCATGGCCTTCTATCAGAATCTAGAGTTTTGAGAAGATCGGAGACACTTAATTTTTCGCCCGAAAAAAAAAAAACGAAAGGGGTGCCACTGTCGTTTTTTTTTCGGGTCGAAATTTTGAGTTTCGATATCTCAGCTCTGGAAGGGTCTAGAGCTTCCATTTTTGCACTCAGGTCTAAGTCTCATGACCCTCTATCAGAATCCAGAGTTTTGAGAAGATCGGAGAAACTTAATTTTTCACCCGAAAAAAAAAAACGAAAGGGGTACCACTGTCGTTTTTTTTTCGGGTCGAAATTTTGAGTTTCGATATCTCAGCTCTGGAAGGGTCTAGAGCCTCAATTTTTGCACTCAAGTCTAAGTCTCATGGCCCTCTATCAGAATCCAGAGTTTTGAGAAGATCGGAGACACTTACTTTTCGCCCGAAAAAAAAAACGAAAGGGGTACCACTTTCGTTTTTTTGGGGGGGTTGAAATTTTGAGTTTCGATATCTCAGCTCTGGAAGGGTCTAGAGCTTCCATTTTTGCACTCAAGTGTACGTCTCATGGCCCTCTATCAGAATCCAGAGTTTTGAGAAGATCGGAGACACGTAATTTTTCGCCCGAAAAAAAAAACGAAAGGGGTACCACTGTCGTTTTTTTTTTCGGGTCGAAATTTTGAGTTTCGATATCTCAGCTCTGGAAGGGTCTAGAGCATCCATTTTTGCACTCAGGTCTAAGTCTCATGGCCCTCTATCAGAATCCAGAGTTTTGAGAAGATCGGAGACACTTAATTTTTCGCCCGAAAAAAAAAAAACGAAAGGGGTACCACTGTCGTTTTTTTGGGGGGGTTGAAATTTTGAGTTTCAATATCTCAGCTCTGGAAGGGTCTAGAGCTTCCATTTTTGCACTCAAGTGTACGTCTCATGGCCCTCTATCAGAATCCAGAGTTTTGAGAAGATCGGAGACACTTAATTTTTCGCCCGAAAACAAAAAACAAAAGGGGTACCACTGTCGTTTTTTTTGGGGGGTTGAAATTTTGAGTTTCGATATCTCAGCTCTGGAAGGGTGTAGAGCTTCCATTTTTGCACTCAGGTCTAAGTCTCATGGCCCTCTATCAGAATACAGAGTTTTGAGAAGATCGGAGACACTTAATTTTTCGCCCGAAAAAAAAAACGAAAGGGGTACCACTGTCGTTTTTTTTTCGGGTCGAAATTTTGAGTTTCGATATCTCAGCTCTGGAAGGGACTAGAGCTTCCATTTTTGCACTCAGGTCTAAGTCTCATGGCCCTCTATCAGAATCCAGAGTTTTGAGAAGATCGGAGAAACTTAATTTTTCGCCCAAAAAAAAAACGAAAGGGGTACCACTGTCGTTTTTTTTTCGGGTCGAAATTTTGAGTTTCGATATCTCAGCTCTGGAAGGGTCTAGAGCTTCCATTTTTGCACTCAGGTCTAAGTCTCATGGCCCTCTATCAGAATCCAGAGTTTTGAGAAGATCGGAGAAACTTAATTTTTCACCCGAAAAAAAAAAACGAAAGGGGTACCACTGTCGTGTTTTTTTTCGGGTCGAAATTTTGAGTTTCGATATCTCAGCTCTGGAAGGGTCTAGAGCCTCAATTTTTGCACTCAAGTCTAAGTCTCATGGCCCTCTATCAGAATCCAGAGTTTTGAGAAGATCGGAGACACTTACTTTTTCGCCCGAAAAAAAAAAAACGAAAGGGGTACCACTGTCGTTTTTTGGGGGGGTTGAAATTTTGAGTTTCGATATCTCAGCTCTGGAAGGGTCTAGAGCTTCCATTTTTGCACTCAAGTGTACGTCTCATGGCCCTCTATCAGAATCCAGAGTTTTGAGAAGATCGGAGACACTTAATTTTTCACCCGAAAAAAAAAACGAAAGGGGTACCACTGTCGTTTTTTTTTCGGGTCGCAATTTTGAGTTTCGATATCTCAGCTCTGGAAGGGTCTAGAGCCTCAATTTTTGCACTCAAGTCTAAGTCTCATGGCCCTCTATCAGAATCCAGAGTTTTGAGAAGATCGGAGACACTTAATTTTTCGCCCGAAAAAAAAAAACGAAAGGGGTACCACTGTCGTTTTTTTTGGGGGGTTGAAATTTTGAGTTTCGATATCTCAGCTCTGGAAGGGTGTAGAGCTTCCATTTTTGCACTCAGGTCTAAGTCTCATGGCCCTCTATCAGAATCCAGAGTTTTGAGAAGATCGGAGACACTTAATTTTTCGCCCGAAAAAAAAACCGAAAGGGGTACCACTGTCGTTTTTTTTTCGGGTCGAAATTTTGAGTTTCGATATCTCAGCTCTGGAAGGGTCTAGAGCTTCCATTTTTGCACTCAGGTCTAAGTCTCATGGCCCTCTATCAGAATCCAGAGTTTTGAGAAGATCGGAGAAACTTAATTTTTCGCCCGAAAAAAAAAAACGAAAGGGGTACCACTGTCGTTTTTTTTTCGGGTCGAAATTTTGAGTTTCGATATCTCAGCTCTGGAAGGGTCTAGAGCTTCCATTTTTGCACTCAGGTCTAAGTCTCATGGCCCTCTATCAGAATCCAGACTTTTGAGAAGATCGGAGAAACTTAATTTTTCACCCGAAAAAAAAAAACGAAAGGGGTACCACTGTCGTGTTTTTTTTCGGGTCGAAATTTTGAGTTTCGATATCTCAGCTCTGGAAGGGTCTAGAGCCTCAATTTTTGCACTCAAGTCTAAGTCTCATGGCCCTCTATCAGAATCCAGAGTTTTGAGAAGATCGGAGACACTTACTTTTTCGCCCAAAAAAAACCCCGAAAGGGGTACCACTGTCGTTTTTTTTGGGGGGTTGAAAGTTTGAGTTTCTATATCTCAGCTCTGGAAGGGTCTAGAGCTTCCATTTGTGCACTCAGGTCTAAGTCTCATTGCCCTCTATCAGAATCCAGAGTTTTGAGAAGATCTGAGAAACTTAATTTTTCGCCCTAAAAAAAAAAACGAAAGGGGTACCACTGTCGTTTTTTTTTCGGGTCGAAATTTTGAGTTTCGATATCTCAGCTCTGGAAGGGTCTAGAGCCTCAATTTTTGCACTCAAGTCTAAGTCTCATGGCCCTCTATCAGAATCCAGAGTTTTGAGAAGATCGGAGACACTTACTTTTTCGCCCGAAAAAAAAAACGAAAGGGGTACCACTGTCGTTTTTTTGGGGGGGTTGAAATTTTGAGTTTCGATATCTCAGCTCTGGAAGGGTCTAGAGCATCCATTTTTGCACTCAGGTCTAAGTCTCATGGCCTTCTATCAGAATCCAGAGTTTTGAGAAGATCGGAGACACTTAATTTTTCGCCCGAAAACAAAAAACAAAAGGGGTACCACTGTCGTTTTTTTTTCGGGTCGAAATTTTGAGTTTCGATATCTCAGCTCTGGAAGGGTGTAGAGCTTCCATTTTTGCACTCAGGTCTAAGTCTCATGGCCCTCTATCAGAATCCAGAGTTTTGAGAAGATCGGAGACACTTAATTTTTCGCCCGAAAAAAAAAACGAAAGGGGTACCACTGTCGTTTTTTTTTCGGGTCGAAATTTTGAGTTTCGATATCTCAGCTCTGGAAGGGACTAGAGCTTCCATTTTTGCACTCAAGTCTAAGTCTCATGGCCCTCTATCAGAATCCAGAGTTTTGAGAAGATCGGAGAAACTTAATTTTTCGCCCGAAAAAAAAAAACGAAAGGGGTACCACTGTCGTTTTTTTTTCGGGTCGAAATTTTGAGTTTCGATATCTCAGCTCTGGAAGGGTCTAGAGCTTCCATTTTTGCACTCAGGTCTAAGTCTCATGGCCCTCTATCAGAATCCAGAGTTTTGAGAAGATCGGAGAAACTTAATTTTTCGCCCGAAAAAAAAAAGAAAGGGGTACCACTGTCGTTTTTTTTTCAGGTCGAAATTTTGAGTTTCGATATCTCAGCTCTGGAAGGGTCTAGAGCCTCAATTTTTGCACTCAAGTCTACGTCTCATGGCCCTCTATCAGAATCCAGAGTTTTGAGAAGATCGGAGACACTTAATTTTTCACCCGAAAAAAAAAACGAAAGGGGTACCACTGTCGTTTTTTTTTCGGGTCGCAATTTTGAGTTTCGATATCTCAGCTCTGGAAGGGTCTAGAGCCTCAATTTTTGCACTCAAGTCTAAGTCTCATGGCCCTCTATCAGAATCCAGAGTTTTGAGAAGATCGGAGACACTTAATTTTTCGCCCGAAAAAAAAAAAACGAAAGGGGTACCACTGTCGTTTTTTTTGGGGGGTTGAAATTTTGAGTTTCGATATCTCAGCTCTGGAAGGGTGTAGAGCTTCCGTTTTTGCACTCAGGTCTAAGTCTCATGGCCCTCTATCAGAATCCAGAGTTTTGAGAAGATCGGAGACACTTACTTTTTCGCCCGAAAAAAAAAAACGAAAGGGGTACCACTGTCGTTTTTTTGGGGGGGTTGAAATTTTGAGTTTCGATATCTCAGCTCTGGAAGGGTCTAGAGCATCCATTTTTGCACTCAGGTCTAAGTCTCATGGCCTTCTATCAGAATCCAGAGTTTTGAGAAGATCGGAGACACTTAATTTTTCCCCCGAAAACAAAAAACAAAAGGGGTACCACTGTCGTTTTTTTTTCGGGTCGAAATTTTGAGTTTCGATATCTCAGCTCTGGAAGGGTGTAGAGCTTCCATTTTTGCACTCAGGTCTAAGTCTCATGGCCCTCTATCAGAATCCAGAGTTTTGAGAAGATCGGAGAAACTTAATTTTTCGCCCGAAAAAAAAAACGAAAGGGGTACCACTGTCGTTTTTTTTTCGGGTCGAAATTTTGAGTTTCGATATCTCAGCTCTGGAAGGGTCTAGAGCTTCCATTTTTGCACTCAGGTCTAAGTCTCATGGCCCTCTATCAGAATCCAGAGTTTTGAGAAGATCGGAGAAACTTAATTTTTCGCCCGAAAAAAAAAAGAAAGGGGTACCACTGTCGTTTTTTTTTCAGGTCGAAATTTTGAGTTTCGATATCTCAGCTCTGGAAGGGTCTAGAGCCTCAATTTTTGCACTCAAGTCTACGTCTCATGGCCCTCTATCAGAATCCAGAGTTTTGAGAAGATCGGAGACACTTAATTTTTCACCCGAAAAAAAAAACGAAAGGGGTACCACTGTCGTTTTTTTTTCGGGTCGCAATTTTGAGTTTCGATATCTCAGCTCTGGAAGGGTCTAGAGCCTCAATTTTTGCACTCAAGTCTAAGTCTCATGGCCCTCTATCAGAATCCAGAGTTTTGAGAAGATCGGAGACACTTAATTTTTCGCCCGAAAAAAAAAAACGAAAGGGGTACCACTGTCGTTTTTTTTGGGGGGTTGAAATTTTGAGTTTCGATATCTCAGCTCTGGAAGGGTGTAGAGCTTCCGTTTTTGCACTCAGGTCTAAGTCTCATGGCCCTCTATCAGAATCCAGAGTTTTGAGAAGATCGGAGACACTTACTTTTTCGCCCGAAAAAAAAAACGAAAGGGGTACCACTGTCGTTTTTTTGGGGGGGTTGAAATTTTGAGTTTCGATATCTCAGCTCTGGAAGGGTCTAGAGCATCCATTTTTGCACTCAGGTCTAAGTCTCATGGCCTTCTATCAGAATCCAGAGTTTTGAGAAGATCGGAGACACTTAATTTTTCCCCCGAAAACAAAAAACAAAAGGGGTACCACTGTCGTTTTTTTTTCGGGTCGAAATTTTGAGTTTCGATATCTCAGCTCTGGAAGGGTGTAGAGCTTCCATTTTTGCACTCAGGTCTAAGTCTCATGGCCCTCTATCAGAATCCAGAGTTTTGAGAAGATCGGAGACACTTAATTTTTCGCCCGAAAAAAAAAACGAAAGGGGTACCACTGTCGTTTTTTTTTCGGGTCGAAATTTTGAGTTTCGATATCTCAGCTCTGGAAGGGACTAGAGCTTCCATTTTTGCACTCAAGTCTAAGTCTCATGGCCCTCTATCAGAATCCAGAGTTTTGAGAAGATCGGAGAAACTTAATTTTTCGCCCGAAAAAAAAAACGAAAGGGGTACCACTGTCGTTTTTTTTTCGGGTCGAAATTTTGAGTTTCGATATCTCAGCTCTGGAAGGGTCTAGAGCTTCCATTTTTGCACTCAGGTCTAAGTCTCATGGCCCTCTATCAGAATCCAGAGTTTTGAGAAGATCGGAGAAACTTAATTTTTCGCCCGAAAAAAAAAAGAAAGGGGTACCACTGTCGTTTTTTTTTCAGGTCGAAATTTTGAGTTTCGATATCTCAGCTCTGGAAGGGTCTAGAGCCTCAATTTTTGCACTCAAGTCTAAGTCTCATGGCCCTCTATCAGAATCCAGAGTTTTGAGAAGATCGGAGACACTTAATTTTTCGCCCGAAAAAAAAAACGAAAGGGGTACCACTGTCGTTTTTTTTTCGGGTCGAAATTTTGAGTTTCGATATCTCAGCTCTGGAAGGGTCTAGAACATCCATTTTTGCACTCAGGTCTAAGTCTCATGGCCCTCTATCAGAATTCAGAGTTTTGAGAAGATCGGAGACACTTAATTTTTCGCCCGAAAAAAAAAACGAAAGGGGTACCACTGTCGTTTTTTTTTCGGGTCGAAATTTTGAGTTTCGATATCTCAGCTCTGGAAGGGTCTAGAGCTTCCATTTTTGCACTCAGGTCTAAGTCTCATGGCCCTCTATCAGAATCCAGAGTTTTGAGAAGATCGGAGAAACTTAATTTTTCGCCCGAAAAAAAAAAGAAAGGGGTACCACTGTCGTTTTTTTTTCAGGTCGAAATTTTGAGTTTCGATATCTCAGCTCTGGAAGGGTCTAGAGCCTCAATTTTTGCACTCAAGTCTACGTCTCATGGCCCTCTATCAGAATCCAGAGTTTTGAGAAGATCGGAGACACTTAATTTTTCACCCGAAAAAAAAAACGAAAGGGGTACCACTGTCGTTTTTTTTTCGGGTCGCAATTTTGAGTTTCGATATCTCAGCTCTGGAAGGGTCTAGAGCCTCAATTTTTGCACTCAAGTCTAAGTCTCATGGCCCTCTATCAGAATCCAGAGTTTTGAGAAGATCGGAGAAACTTAATTTTTCGCCCGAAAACAAAAAACAAAAGGGGTACCACTGTCGTTTTTTTTGGGGGGTTGAAATTTTGAGTTTCGATATCTCAGCTCTGGAAGGGTCTAGAGCTTCCATTTTTGCACTCAGGTCTAAGTCTCATGGCCCTCTATCAGAATCCAGAGTTTTGAGAAGATCGGAGACACTTAATTTTTCGCCCGAAAAAAAAAACACGAAAGGGGTACCACTGTCGTTTTTTTTTTCGGGTCGAAATTTTGAGTTTCGATATCTCAGCTCTGGAAGGGTCTAGAGCTTCCATTTTTGCACTCAGGTCTAAGTCTCATGGCCCTATATCAGAATCCAGAGTTTTGAGAAGATCGGAAAAACTTAATTTTTCGCCCGAAAAAAAAAAAACGAAAGGGGTACCACTGTCGTTTTTTTTTTTCGGGTCGAAATTTTGAGTTTCGATATCTCAGCTCTGGAAGGGTCTAGAGCTTCCATTTTTGCACTCAGGTCTAAGTCTCATGGCCCTCTATCAGAATCCAGAGTTTTGAGAAGATCGGAGAAACTTAATTTTTCGCCCGAAAAAAAAAAGAAAGGGGTACCACTGTCGGTTTTTTTTCAGGTCGAAATTTTGAGTTTCGATATCTCAGCTCTGGAAGGGTCTAGAGCCTCAATTTTTGCACTCAAGTCTACGTCTCATGGCCCTCTATCAGAATCCAGAGTTTTGAAAAGATCGGAGACACTTAATTTTTCACCCGAAAAAAAAAAACGAAAGGGGTACCACTGTCGTTTTTTTTTTCGGGTCGCAATTTTGAGTTTCGATATCTCAGCTCTGGAAGGGTCTAGAGCCTCAATTTTTGCACTCAAGTCTAAGTCTCATGGCCCTCTATCAGAATCCAGAGTTTTGAGAAGATCGGAGACACTTAATTTTCGCCAGAAAAAAAAAAAACGAAAGGGGTACCACTGTTGTTTTTTTTTCGGGTCGAAATTTTGAGTTTCGATATCTCAGCTCTGGAAGGGTCTAGAGCATCCATTTTTGCACTCAGGTCTAAGTCTCATGGCCCTCTATCAGAATCAAGAGTTTTGAGAAGATTGGAGACACTTAATTTTTCACCCGAAAAAAAAAAAACGAAAGGGGTACCACTGTCGTTTTTTTTTCGGGTCGAAATTTTGAGTTTCGATATCTCAGCTCTGGAAGGGTCTAGAGCCTCAATTTTTGCACTCAAGTCTAAGTCTCATGGCCCTCTATCAGAATCCAGAGTTTTGAGAAGATCGGAGACACTTAATTTTTCGCCCGAAAAAAAAAACGAAAGGGGTACCACTGTCGTTTTTTTTTCGGGTCGAAATTTTGAGTTTCGATATCTCAGCTCTGGAAGGGTCTAGAACATCCATTTTTGCACTCAGGTCTAAGTCTCATGGCCCTCTATCAGAATTCAGAGTTTTGAGAAGATCGGAGACACTTAATTTTTCGCCCGAAAAAAAAAAACGAAAGGGGTACCACTGTCGTTTTTTTTTCGGGTCGAAATTTTGAGTTTCGATATCTCAGCTCTGGAAGGGTCTAGGGCTTCCATTTTTGCACTCAAGTGTACGTCTCATGGCCCTCTATCAGAATCCAGAGTTTTGAGAAGATCGGAGACACTTAATTTTTCGCCCGAAAAAAAAAACGAAAGGGGTACCACTGTCGTTTTTTTTTCGGGTCGAAATTTTGAGTTTCGATATCTCAGCTCTGGAAGGGTCTAGAGCTTCCATTTTTGCACTCAGGTCTAAGTCTCATGGCCCTCTATCAGAATCCAGAGTTTTGAGAAGATCGGAGAAACTTAATTTTTCACCCGAAAAAAAAAACCGAAAGGGGTACCACTGTCGTGTTTTTTTTCGGGTCGAAATTTTGAGTTTCGATATCTCAGCTCTGGAAGGGTCTAGAGCCTCAATTTTTGCACTCAAGTCTAAGTCTCATGGCCCTCTATCAGAATCCAGAGTTTTAAGAAGATCGGAGACACTTACTTTTTCGCCCGAAAAAAAAAAACGAAAGGGGTACCACTGTCGTTTTTTTGGGGGGGTTGAAATTTTGAGTTTCGATATCTCAGCTCTGGAAGGGTCTAGAGCTTCCATTTTTGCACTCAAGTGTACGTCTCATGGCCCTCTATCAGAATCCAGAGTTTTGAGAAGATCGGAGACACTTAATTTTTCGCCCGAAAACAAAAAACAAAAGGGGTACCACTGTCGTTTTTTTTGGGGGGTTGAAATTTTGAGTTTCGATATCTCAGCTCTGGAAGGGTCTAGAGCTTCCATTTTTGCACTCAGGTCTAAGTCTCATGGCCCTCTATCAGAATCCAGAGTTTTGAGAAGATCGGAGACACTTAATTTTTCGCCCGAAAAAAAAAACGAAAGGGGTACCACTGTCGTTTTTTTTTCGGGTCGAAATTTTGAGTTTCGATATCTCAGCTCTGGAAGGGTCTAGAGCTTCCATTTTTGCACTCAGGTCTAAGTCTCATGGCCCTCTATCAGAATCCAGAGTTTTGGGAAGATCGGAGAAACTTAATTTTTTGCCCGAAAAAAAAAAACGAAAGGGGTACCACTGTCGGTTTTTTTTTCGGGTCGAAATTTTGAGTTTCGATATCTCAGCTCTGGAAGGGTCTAGAGCTTCCATTTTTGCACTCAGGTCTAAGTCTCATGGCCCTCTATCAGAATCCAGAGTTTTGAGAAGATCGGAGAAACTTAATTTTTCGCCCGAAAAAAAAAAGAAAGGGGTACCACTGTCGTTTTTTTTTCAGGTCGAAATTTTGAGTTTCGATATCTCAGCTCTGGAAGGGTCTAGAGCCTCAATTTTTGCACTCAAGTCTACGTCTCATGGCCCTCTATCAGAATCCAGAGTTTTGAGAAGATCGGAGACACTTAATTTTTCACCCGAAAAAAAAAACGAAAGGGGTACCACTGTCGTTTTTTTTTCGGGTTGCAATTTTGAGTTTCGATATCTCAGCTCTGGAAGGGTCTAGAGCTTCCATTTTTGCACTCAGGTCTAAGTCTCATGGCCCTCTATCAGAATCCAGAGTTTTGAGAAGATCGGAGAAACTTAATTTTTCGCCCGAAAAAAAAAAGAAAGGGGTACCACTGTCGTTTTTTTTGGAGGGTTGAAATTTTGAGTTTCGATATCTCGATATTTCGATATGATAGAGGGCCATGAGACTTAGACCTGAGTGCAAAAATGGAAGCTCTAGACCCTTCCAGAGCTGAGATACCGAAACTCAAAATTTCAACCCCCCCAAAAAAACGACAGTGGTACCCCTTTCGTTTTTTTTTTTTCGGGCGAAAAATTAAGTGTCTCCTATCTTCTCAAAACTCTGGATTCTGATAGAGGGCCATGAGACGTAGACTTGAGTGCAAAAATTGAGGCTCTAGACCCTTCCAGAGCTGAGATATCGAAACTCAAAATTTCGACCCGAAAAAAAAAGACAATGGTACCCCTTTCGGTTTTTTTTTCGGGCGAAAAATTAAGTTTCTCCGATCTTCTCAAAACTCTGGATTCTGATATAGGGCCATGAGACTTACACCTGAGTGCAAAAATGGAGGCTCTAGACCCTTCCAGAGCTGAGATATTGAAAATCAAAATTTCGACCAGAAAAAAAAAACGACAGTGTTACCCCTTACGTTTTTTTTTTTTGGGCGAAAAATTAAGTATCCCCAATCTTCTTGAAACTCTGCATTCTGATAGAGGGCCATGAGACTTACACCTGAGTGCAAAAATGGAGGCTCTAGACCCTTCCAGAGCTGAGATATCGAAAATCAAAATTTCTACCAGAAAAAAAAACGACAGTGTTACCCCTTACGTTTTTTTTTGGGGGGCGAAAAATTAAGTATCCCCAATCTTCTTGAAACTCTGCATTCTGATAGAGGGCCATGAGACTTACACCTGAGTGCAAAAATGGAGGCTCTAGACCCTTCCAGAGCTGAGATATCGAAAATCAAAATTTCAACCAGAAAAAAAAAACGACAGTGTTACCCCTTACGTTTTTTTTTTTTTGGGCGAAAATTAAAGTATCCCCAATCTTCTTGAAACTCTGCATTCTGATAGAGGGCCATGAGACTTACACCTGAGTGCAAAAATGGAGGCTCTAGACCCTTCCAGAGCTGAGATATCGAAAATCAAAATTTCGACCAGAAAAAAAAAACGACAGTGTTACCCCTTACGTTTTTTTTTTTTTGGGCAAAAATTAAAGTATCCCCAATCTTCTTGAAACTCTGCATTCTGATAGAGGGCATTGAGACTTACACCTGAGTGCAAAAATGGAGGCTCTAGACCCATCCAGAGCTGAGATATCAAAAATCAAAATTTTGACCAGAAAAAAAAACGACAGTGTTACCCCTTATGTTTTTTTTTTTGGGCGAAAAATTAAGTATCCCCAATCTTCTTGAATCTCTGCATTCTGATAGAGGGCCATGAGACTTACACCTGAGTGCAAAAATGGAGGCTCTAGACCCTTCCAGAGCTGAGATATTGAAAATCAAAATTTCGACCAGAAAAAAAAAAGACAGTGTTACCCCTTACGTTTTTTTTTTTGGGCGAAAAATTAAGTATCCCCAATCTTCTTGAAACTCTGCATTCTGATAGAGGGCCATGAGACTTACACCTGAGTGCAAAAATGGAGGCTCTAGACCCTTCCAGAGCTGAGAAATCGAAAATCAAAATTTCGACCAGAAAAAAAAAACGACAGTGTTACCCCTTACGTTTTTTTTTTTTGGGCGAAAAATTAAGTATCCCCAATCTTCTTGAAACTCTGCATTCTGATAGAGGGCCATGAGACTTACACCTGAGTGCAAAAATGGAGGCTCTAGACCCTTCCAGAGCTGAGATATTGAAAATCAAAATTTCGACCAGAAAAAAAAAAGACAGTGTTACCCCTTACGTTTTTTTTTTTTGGGCGAAAAATTAAGTATCCCCAATCTTCTTAAAACTCTGCATTCTGATAGAGGGCCATGAGACTTACACCTGAGTGCAAAAATGGAGGCTCTAGACCCTTCCAGAGCTGAGAAATCGAAAATCAAAATTTCGACCAGAAAAAAAAACGACAGTGTTACCCCTTACGTTTTTTTTTTTTTTTGGGCGAAAAATTAAGTATCCCCAATCTTCTTGAAACTCTGCATTCTGATAGAGGGCCATGAGACTTACACCTGAGTGCAAAAATGGAGGCTCTAGACCCTTCCAGAGCTGAGAAATCGAAAATCAAAATTTCGACCAGAAAAAAAAACGACAGTGTTACCCCTTACGTTTTTTTTTTTTTTGGGCGAAAAATTAAGTATCCCCAATCTTCTTGAAACTCTGCATTCTGATAGAGGGCCATGAGACTTACACCTGAGTGCAAAAATGGAGGCTCTAGACCCTTCCAGAGCTGAAATATCGAAAATCAAAATTTCGACCAGAAAAAAAACGACAGTGTTACCCCTTACGTTTTTGTTTTTTTTGGGCGAAAAATTAAGTATCCCCAATCTTCTTGAAACTCTGCATTCTGATAGAGGGTCATGAGACTTACACCTGAGATCAAAAATGGAGGCTCTAGACCCTTCCAGAGCTGAGATATCGAAAATCAAAATTTCGACCAGAAAAAAAAACGACAGTGTTACCCCTTACGGTTTTTTTTTTTTGGGCGAAAATTAAAGTATCCCCAATCTTCTTGAAACTCTGCATTCTGATAGAGGGTCATGAGACTTACACCTGAGTGCAAAAATGGAGGCTCTAGACCCATCCAGAGCTGAGATATCAAAAATCAAAATTTTGACCAGAAAAAAAAACGACAGTGTTACCCCTTATGTTTTTTTTTTGGGCGAAAAATTAAGTATCCCCAATCTTCTTGAATCTCTGCATTCTGATAGAGGGCCATGAGACTTACACCTGAGTGCAAAAATGGAGGCTCTAGACCCTTCCAGAGCTGAGATATTGAAAATCAAAATTTCGACCAGAAAAAAAAAAAGACAGTGTTACCCCTTACGTTTTTTTTTTTGGGCGAAAAATTAAGTATCTCCAATCTTCTTAAAACTCTGCATTCTGATAGAGGGCCATGAGACTTACACCTGAGTGCAAAAATGGAGGCTCTAGACCCTTCCAGAGCTGAGATATCGAAAATCAAAATTTCGACCAGAAAAAAAAACGACAGTGTTACCCCTTACGTTTTTTTTTTTTGGGCGAAAAATTAAGTATCCCCAATCTTCTTGAAACTCTGCATTCTGATAGAGGGCCATGAGACTTACACCTGAGTGCAAAAATGGAGGCTCTAGACCCTTCCAGAGCTGAGATATCGAAAATCAAAATTTCTACCAGAAAAAAAATCGACAGTGTTACCCCTTACGTTTTTTTGGGGGGGGCGAAAAATTAAATATCCCCAATCTTCTTGAAACTCTGCATTCTGATAGAGGGCCATGAGACTTACACCTGAGTGCAAAAATGGAGGCTCTAGACCCTTCCAGAGCTGAGATATCGAAAATCAAAATTTCAACCAGAAAAAAAAAACGACAGTGTTACCCCTTACGTTTTTTTTTTTGGGGCGAAAATTAAAGTATCCCCAATCTTCTTGAAACTCTGCATTCTGATAGAGGGCCATGAGACTTACACCTGAGTGCAAAAATGGAGGCTCTAGACCCATCCAGAGCTGAGATATCGAAAATCAAAATTTCGACCAGAAAAAAAAAATGACAGTGTTACCCCTTACGTTTTTTTTTTTTGGGCGAAAAATTAAGTATCCCCAATCTTCTTGAAACTCTGCATTCTGATAGAGGGCCATGAGACTTACACCTGAGTGCAAAAATGGAGGCTCTAGACCCTTCCAGAGCTGAGATATCGAAAATCAAAATTTCGACCAGAAAAAAAAACGACAGTGTTACCCCTTACGTTTTTTTTTTTTGGGCAAAAATTAAAGTATCCCCAATCTTCTTGAAACTCTGCATTCTGATAGAGGGCCTTGAGACTTACACCTGAGTGCAAAAATGGAGGCTCTAGACCCATCCAGAGCTGAGATATCAAAAATCAAAATTTTGACCAGAAAAAAAAACGACAGTGTTACCCCTTATGTTTTTTTTTTGGGCGAAAAATTAAGTATCCCCAATCTTCTTGAATCTCTGCATTCTGATAGAGGGCCATGAGACTTACACCTGAGTGCAAAAATGGAGGCTCTAGACCCATCCAGAGCTGAGATATCAAAAATCAAAATTTTGACCAGAAAAAAAAACGACAGTGTTACCCCTTATGTTTTTTTTTTTGGGCGAAAAATTAAGAATCCCCAATCTTCTTGAATCTCTGCATTCTGATAGAGGGCCATGAGACTTACACCTGAGTGCAAAAATGGAGGCTCTAGACCCTTCCAGAGCTGAGATATTGAAAATCAAAATTTCGACCAGAAAAAAAAACGACAGTGTTACCCCTTACGTTTTTTTTTTTTGGGCGAAAAATTAAGTATCCCCAATCTTCTTAAAACTCTGCATTCTGATAGAGGGCAATGAGACTTACACCTGAGTGCAAAAATGGAGGCTCTAGACCCTTCAAGAGCTGAGATATCGAAAATCAAAATTTCGACCAGGAAAAAAAAACGACAGTGTTACCCCTTACGTTTTTTTTTTTTGGGCGAAAAATTAAGTATCCCCAATCTTCTTGAAACTCTGCATTCTGATAGAGGGCCATGAGACTTACACCTGAGTGCAAAAATGGAGGCTCTAGACCCTTCCAGAGCTGAGAAATCGAAAATCAAAATTTCGACCAGAAAAAAAAAAACGACAGTGTTACCCCTTACGTTTTTTTTTTTTTTTGGGCGAAAAATTAAGTATCCCCAATCTTCTTGAAACTCTGCATTCTGATAGAGGGCCATGAGACTTACACCTGAGTGCAAAAATGGAGGCTCTAGACCCTTCCAGAGCTGAGATATCGAAAATCAAAATTTCGACCAGAAAAAAAAAACGACAGTGTTACCCCTTACGTTTTTGTTTTTTTTGGGCGAAAAATTAAGTATCCCCAATCTTCTTGAAACTCTGCATTCTGATAGAGGGCCATGAGACTTACACATGAGTGCAAAAATGGAGGCTCTAGACCCTTCCAGAGCTGAGATATCGAAAATCAAAATTTCGACCAGAAAAAAAAAACGACAGTGTTACCCCTTACGTTTTTTTTTTGGGTGAAAAATTAAGTATCCCCAATCTTCTTGAATCTCTGCATTCTGATAGAGGGCCATGAGACTTACACCTGAGTGCAAAAATGGAGGCTCTAGACCCTTCCAGAGCTGAGATATTGAAAATCAAAATTTCGACCAGAAAAAAAAAACGACAGTGTTACCCCTTACGTTTTTTTTTTTTGGGCGAAAAATTAAGTATCCCCAATCTTCTTGAAACTCTGCATTCTGATAGAGGGCCATGAGACTTACACCTGAGTGCAAAAATGGAGGCTCTAGACCCTTCCAGAGCTGAGATATCGAAAATCAAAATTTCTACCAGAAAAAAAAACGACAGTGTTACCCCTTACGTTTTTTTTGGGGGGGCGAAAAATTAAGTATCCCCAATCTTCTTGAAACTCTGCATTCTGATAGAGGGCCATGAGACTTACACCTGAGTGCAAAAATGGAGGCTCTAGACCCTTCCAGAGCTGAGATATCGAAAATCAAAATTTCAACCAGAAAAAAAAAACGACAGTGTTACCCCTTACGTTTTTTTTTTTTTGGGCGAAAATTAAAGTATCCCCAATCTTCTTGAAACTCTGCATTCTGATAGAGGGCCATGAGACTTACACCTGAGTGCAAAAATGGAGGCTCTAGACCCTTCCAGAGCTGAGATATCGAAAATCAAAATTTCGACCAGAAAAAAAAAACGACAGTGTTACCCCTTACGTTTTTTTTTTTTTGGGCAAAAATTAAAGTATCCCCAATCTTCTTGAAACTCTGCATTCTGATAGAGGGCCTTGAGACTTACACCTGAGTGCAAAAATGGAGGCTCTAGACCCATCCAGAGCTGAGATATCAAAAATCAAAATTTTGACCAGAAAAAAAAACGACAGTGTTACCCCTTATGTTTTTTTTTTTGGGCGAAAAATTAAGTATCCCCAATCTTCTTGAATCTCTGCATTCTGATAGAGGGCCATGAGACTTACACCTGAGTGCAAAAATGGAGGCTCTAGACCCTTCCAGAGCTGAGATATTGAAAATCAAAATTTCGACCAGAAAAAAAAAAGACAGTGTTACCCCTTACGTTTTTTTTTTTGGGCGAAAAATTAAGTATCCCCAATCTTCTTGAAACTCTGCATTCTGATAGAGGGCCATGAGACTTACACCTGAGTGCAAAAATGGAGGCTCTAGACCCTTCCAGAGCTGAGAAATCGAAAATCAAAATTTCGACCAGAAAAAAAAAACGACAGTGTTACCCCTTACGTTTTTTTTTTTTGGGCGAAAAATTAAGTATCCCCAATCTTCTTGAAACTCTGCATTCTGATAGAGGGCCATGAGACTTACACCTGAGTGCAAAAATGGAGGCTCTAGACCCTTCCAGAGCTGAGATATTGAAAATCAAAATTTCGACCAGAAAAAAAAAAGACAGTGTTACCCCTTACGTTTTTTTTTTTTGGGCGAAAAATTAAGTATCCCCAATCTTCTTAAAACTCTGCATTCTGATAGAGGGCCATGAGACTTACACCTGAGTGCAAAAATGGAGGCTCTAGACCCTTCCAGAGCTGAGAAATCGAAAATCAAAATTTCGACCAGAAAAAAAAACGACAGTGTTACCCCTTACGTTTTTTTTTTTTTTGGGCGAAAAATTAAGTATCCCCAATCTTCTTGAAACTCTGCATTCTGATAGAGGGCCATGAGACTTACACCTGAGTGCAAAAATGGAGGCTCTAGACCCTTCCAGAGCTGAGAAATCGAAAATCAAAATTTCGACCAGAAAAAAAAACGACAGTGTTACCCCTTACGTTTTTTTTTTTTTGGGCGAAAAATTAAGTATCCCCAATCTTCTTGAAACTCTGCATTCTGATAGAGGGCCATGAGACTTACACCTGAGTGCAAAAATGGAGGCTCTAGACCCTTCCAGAGCTGAAATATCGAAAATCAAAATTTCGACCAGAAAAAAAAACGACAGTGTTACCCCTTACGTTTTTGTTTTTTTTGGGCGAAAAATTAAGTATCCCCAATCTTCTTGAAACTCTGCATTCTGATAGAGGGTCATGAGACTTACACCTGAGTGCAAAAATGGAGGCTCTAGACCCTTCCAGAGCTGAGATATCGAAAATCAAAATTTCGACCAGAAAAAAAAACGACAGTGTTACCCCTTACGGTTTTTTTTTTTTGGGCGAAAATTAAAGTATCCCCAATCTTCTTGAAACTCTGCATTCTGATAGAGGGTCATGAGACTTACACCTGAGTGCAAAAATGGAGGCTCTAGACCCATCCAGAGCTGAGATATCAAAAATCAAAATTTTGACCAGAAAAAAAAACGACAGTGTTACCCCTTATGTTTTTTTTTTTGGGCGAAAAATTAAGTATCCCCAATCTTCTTGAATCTCTGCATTCTGATAGAGGGCCATGAGACTTACACCTGAGTGCAAAAATGGAGGCTCTAGACCCTTCCAGAGCTGAGATATTGAAAATCAAAATTTCGACCAGAAAAAAAAAAAGACAGTGTTACCCCTTACGTTTTTTTTTTTGGGCGAAAAATTAAGTATCCCCAATCTTCTTAAAACTCTGCATTCTGATAGAGGGCCATGAGACTTACACCTGAGTGCAAAAATGGAGGCTCTAGACCCTTCCAGAGCTGAGATATCGAAAATCAAAATTTCGACCAGAAAAAAAAACGACAGTGTTACCCCTTACGTTTTTTTTTTTTTGGGCGAAAAATTAAGTATCCCCAATCTTCTTGAAACTCTGCATTCTGATAGAGGGCCATGAGACTTACACCTGAGTGCAAAAATGGAGGCTCTAGACCCTTCCAGAGCTGAGATATCGAAAATCAAAATTTCTACCAGAAAAAAAAACGACAGTGTTACCCCTTATGTTTTTTTTTTTGGGCGAAAAATTAAATATCCCCAATCTTCTTGAAACTCTGCATTCTGATAGAGGGCCATGAGACTTACACCTGAGTGCAAAAATGGAGGCTCTAGACCCATCCAGAGCTGAGATATCAAAAATCAAAATTTTGACCAGAAAAAAAAACGACAGTGTTACCCCTTATGTTTTTTTTTTTGGGCGAAAAATTAAGAATCCCCAATCTTCTTGAATCTCTGCATTCTGATAGAGGGCCATGAGACTTACACCTGAGTGCAAAAATGGAGGCTCTAGACCCTTCCAGAGCTGAGATATTGAAAATCAAAATTTCGACCAGAAAAAAAAACGACAGTGTTACCCCTTACGTTTTTTTTTTTTGGGCGAAAAATTAAGTATCCCCAATCTTCTTAAAACTCTGCATTCTGATAGAGGGCAATGAGACTTACACCTGAGTGCAAAAATGGAGGCTCTAGACCCTTCAAGAGCTGAGATATCGAAAATCAAAATTTCGACCAGGAAAAAAAAAACGACAGTGTTACCCCTTACGTTTTTTTTTTTTTGGGCGAAAAATTAAGTATCCCCAATCTTCTTGAAACTCTGCATTCTGATAGAGGGCCATGAGACTTACACCTGAGTGCAAAAATGGAGGCTCTAGACCCTTCCAGAGCTGAGAAATCGAAAATCAAAATTTCGACCAGAAAAAAAAAAACGACAGTGTTACCCCTTACGTTTTTTTTTTTTTTTGGGCGAAAAATTAAGTATCCCCAATCTTCTTGAAACTCTGCATTCTGATAGAGGGCCATGAGACTTACACCTGAGTGCAAAAATGGAGGCTCTAGACCCTTCCAGAGCTGAGATATCGAAAATCAAAATTTCGACCAGAAAAAAAAAACGACAGTGTTACCCCTTACGTTTTTGTTTTTTTTGGGCGAAAAATTAAGTATCCCCAATCTTCTTGAAACTCTGCATTCTGATAGAGGGCCATGAGACTTACACATGAGTGCAAAAATGGAGGCTCTAGACCCTTCCAGAGCTGAGATATCGAAAATCAAAATTTCGACCAGAAAAAAAAAACGACAGTGTTACCCCTTACGTTTTTTTTTTTGGGTGAAAAATTAAGTATCCCCAATCTTCTTGAATCTCTGCATTCTGATAGAGGGCCATGATACTTACACCTGAGTGCAAAAATGGAGGCTCTAGACCCTTCCAGAGCTGAGATATTGAAAATCAAAATTTCGACCAGAAAAAAAAAAGACAGTGTTACCCCTTACGTTTTTTTTTTGGGGCGAAAAATTAAGTATCCCCAATCTTCTTAAAACTCTGCATTCTGATAGAGGGCCATGAGACTTACACCTGAGTGCAAAAATGGAGGCTCTAGACCCTTCCAGAGCTGAGATATCGAAAATCAAAATTTCGACCAGAAAAAAAAACGACAGTGTTACCCCTTACGTTTTTTTTTTTGGGCGAAAAATTAAGTATCCCCAATCTTCTTGAAACTCTGCATTCTGATAGAGGGCCATGAGACTTACACCTGAGTGCAAAAATGGAGGCTCTAGACCCTTCCAGAGCTGAGATATCGAAAATCAAAATTTCGACCAGAAAAAAAAACGACAGTGTTACCCCTTACGTTTTTTTTTTTGGGCGAAAAATTAAGTATCCCCAATCTTCTTGAAACTCTGCATTCTGATAGAGGGCCATGAGACTTACACCTGAGTGCAAAAATGGAGGCTCTAGACCCTTCCAGAGCTGAGATATCGAAAATCAAAATTTCGACCAGAAAAAAAAACCGACAGTGTTACCCCTTACGTTTTTTTTTTTGGGCGAAAAATTAAGTATCCCCAATCTTCTTGAAACTCTGCATTCTGATAGAGGGCCATGAGACTTACACCTGAGTGCAAAAATGGAGGCTCTAGACCCTTCCAGAGCTGAGATATCGAAAATCAAAATTTCGACCAGAAAAAAAAAACGACAGTGTTACCCCTTACGTTTTTTTTGGGGGGGCGAAAAATTAAGTATCCCCAATCTTCTTGAAACTCTGCATTCTGATAGAGGGCCATGAGACTTACACCTGAGTGCAAAAATGGAGGCTCTAGACCCTTCCAGAGCTGAGATATCGAAAATCAAAATTTCGACCAGAAAAAAAAAACGACAGTGTTACCCCTTACGTTTTTTTTTTTTGGGCGAAAAATTAAGTATCCCCAATCTTCTTGAAACTCTGCATTCTGATAGAGGGCCATGAGACTTACACCTGAGTGCAAAAATGGAGGCTCTAGACCCTTCCAGAGCTGAGATATCGAAAATCAAAATTTCGACCAGAAAAAAAAACGACAGTGTTACCCCTTACGTTTTTTTTTTTGGGCGAAAAATTAAGTATCCCCAATCTTCTTGAAACTCTGCATTCTGATAGAGGGTCATGAGACTTACACCTGAGTGCAAAAATGGAGGCTCTAGACCCTTCCAGAGCTGAGATATCGAAAATCAAAATTTCGACCAGAAAAAAAAACGACAGTGTTACCCCTTACGTTTTTTTTTTGGGCGAAAAATTAAGTATCCCCAATCTTCTTGAAACTCTGCATTCTGATAGAGGGCCATGAGACTTACACCTGAGTGCAAAAATGGAGGCTCTAGACCCTTCCAGAGCTGAGATATCGAAAATCAAAATTTCGACCAGAAAAAAAAACGACAGTGTTACCCCTTACGTTTTTTTTTTTTGGGCGAAAAATTAAGTATCCCCAATCTTCTTGAAACTCTGCATTCTGATAGAGGGCCATGAGACTTACACCTGAGTGCAAAAATGGAGGCTCTAGACCCTTCCAGAGCTGAGATATCGAAAATCAAAATTTCGACCAGAAAAAAAAACGACAGTGTTACCCCTTACGTTTTTTTTTTTGGGCGAAAAATTAAGTATCCCCAATCTTCTTGAAACTCTGCATTTTGATAGAGGGTCATGAGACTTACACCTGAGTGCAAAAATGGAGGCTCTAGACCCTTCCAGAGCTGAGATATCGAAAATCAAAATTTCGACCAGAAAAAAAAACGACAGTGTTACCCCTCACGTTTTTTTTTTTTGGGCGAAAAATTAAGTATCCCCAATCTTCTTGAAACTCTGCATTCTGATAGAGGGCCATGAGACTTACACCTGAGTGCAAAAATGGAGGCTCTAGACCCTTCCAGAGCTGAGATATCGAAAATCAAAATTTCGACCAGAAAAAAAAACGACAGTGTTACCCCTTACGTTTTTTTTTTTTGGGCGAAAAATTAAGTATCCCCAATCTTCTTGAAACTCTGCATTCTGATAGAGGGCCATGAGACTTACACCTGAGTGCAAAAATGGAGGCTCTAGACCCTTCCAGAGCTGAGATATCGAAAATCAAAATTTCGACCAGAAAAAAAAAAACGACAGTGTTACCCCTTACGTTTTTTTTTTGGGCGAAAAATTAAGTATCCCCAATCTTCTTAAAACTCTGCATTCTGATAGAGGGCCATGAGACTTACACCTGAGTGCAAAAATGGAGGCTCTAGACCCTTCCAGAGCTGAGATATCGAAAATCAAAATTTCGACCAGAAAAAAAAAACGACAGTGTTACCCCTTACGTTTTTTTTTTTTGGGCGAAAAATTAAGTATCCCCAATCTTCTTGAATCTCTGCATTCTGATAGAGGGCCATGAGACTTACACCTGAGTGCAAAAATGGAGGCTCTAGACCCATCCAGAGCTGAGATATCAAAAATCAAAATTTTGACCAGAAAAAAAAACGACAGTGTTACCCCTTATGTTTTTTTTTTTGGGCGAAAAATTAAGTATCCCCAATCTTCTTGAATCTCTGCATTCTGATAGAGGGCCATGAGACTTACACCTGAGTGCAAAAATGGAGGCTCTAGACCCTTCCAGAGCTGAGATATTGAAAATCAAAATTTCGACCAGAAAAAAAAAGACAGTGTTACCCCTTACGTTTTTTTTTTTGGGGCGAAAAATTAAGTATCCCCAATCTTCTTAAAACTCTGCATTCTGATAGAGGGCCATTAAACTTACACCTGAGTGCAAAAATGGAGGCTCTAGACCCTTCCAGAGCTGAGATATCGAAAATCAAAATTTCGACCAGAAAAAAAAACGACAGTGTTACCCCTTACGTTTTTTTTTTTTGGGCGAAAAATTAAGTATCCCCAATCTTCTTAAAACTCTGCATTCTGATAGAGGGCAATGAGACTTACACCTGAGTGCAAAAAGGGAGGCTCTAGACCCTTCAAGAGCTGAGATATCGAAAATCAAAATTTCGACCAGGAAAAAAAAACGACAGTGTTACCCCTTACGTTTTTTTTTTTTGGGCGAAAAATTAAGTATCCCCAATCTTCTTGAAACTCTGCATTCTGATAGAGGGCCATGAGACTTACACCTGAGTGCAAAAATGGAGGCTCTAGACCCTTCCAGAGCTGAGAAATCGAAAATCAAAATTTCGACCAGAAAAAAAAAAACGACAGTGTTACCCCTTACGGTTTTTTTTTTTTTTGGGCGAAAAATTAAGTATCCCCAATCTTCTTGAAACTCTGCATTCTGATAGAGGGCCATGAGACTTACACCTGAGTGCAAAAATGGAGGCTCTAGACCCTTCCAGAGCTGAGATATCGAAAATCAAAATTTCGACCAGAAAAAAAAAACGACAGTGTTACCCCTTACGTTTTTGTTTTTTTTGGGCGAAAAATTAAGTATCCCCAATCTTCTTGAAACTCTGCATTCTGATAGAGGGCCATGAGACTTACACATGAGTGCAAAAATGGAGGCTCTAGACCCTTCCAGAGCTGAGATATCGAAAATCAAAATTTCGACCAGAAAAAAAAAACGACAGTGTTACCCCTTACGTTTTTTTTTTGGGTGAAAAATTAAGTATCCCCAATCTTCTTGAATCTCTGCATTCTGATAGAGGGCCATGATACTTACACCTGAGTGCAAAAATGGAGGCTCTAGACCCTTCCAGAGCTGAGATATTGAAAATCAAAATTTCGACCAGAAAAAAAAAAGACAGTGTTACCCCTTACGTTTTTTTTTTGGGGCGAAAAATTAAGTATCCCCAATCTTCTTAAAACTCTGCATTCTGATAGAGGGCCATGAGACTTACACCTGAGTGCAAAAATGGAGGCTCTAGACCCTTCCAGAGCTGAGATATCGAAAATCAAAATTTCGACCAGAAAAAAAAACGACAGTGTTACCCCTTACGTTTTTTTTTTTGGGCGAAAAATTAAGTATCCCCAATCTTCTTGAAACTCTGCATTCTGATAGAGGGCCATGAGACTTACACCTGAGTGCAAAAATGGAGGCTCTAGACCCTTCCAGAGCTGAGATATCGAAAATCAAAATTTCGACCAGAAAAAAAAACGACAGTGTTACCCCTTACGTTTTTTTTTTTGGGCGAAAAATTAAGTATCCCCAATCTTCTTGAAACTCTGCATTCTGATAGAGGGCCATGAGACTTACACCTGAGTGCAAAAATGGAGGCTCTAGACCCTTCCAGAGCTGAGATATCGAAAATCAAAATTTCGACCAGAAAAAAAAACCGACAGTGTTACCCCTTACGTTTTTTTTTTTGGGCGAAAAATTAAGTATCCCCAATCTTCTTGAAACTCTGCATTCTGATAGAGGGCCATGAGACTTACACCTGAGTGCAAAAATGGAGGCTCTAGACCCTTCCAGAGCTGAGATATCGAAAATCAAAATTTCGACCAGAAAAAAAAAACGACAGTGTTACCCCTTACGTTTTTTTTGGGGGGGCGAAAAATTAAGTATCCCCAATCTTCTTGAAACTCTGCATTCTGATAGAGGGCCATGAGACTTACACCTGAGTGCAAAAATGGAGGCTCTAGACCCTTCCAGAGCTGAGATATCGAAAATCAAAATTTCGACCAGAAAAAAAAACGACAGTGTTACCCCTTACGTTTTTTTTTTTGGGCGAAAAATTAAGTATCCCCAATCTTCTTGAAACTCTGCATTCTGATAGAGGGCCATGAGACTTACACCTGAGTGCAAAAATGGAGGCTCTAGACCCTTCCAGAGCTGAGATATCGAAAATCAAAATTTCGACCAGAAAAAAAAACGACAGTGTTACCCCTTACGTTTTTTTTTTTGGGCGAAAAATTAAGTATCCCCAATCTTCTTGAAACTCTGCATTCTGATAGAGGGTCATGAGACTTACACCTGAGTGCAAAAATGGAGGCTCTAGACCCTTCCAGAGCTGAGATATCGAAAATCAAAATTTCGACCAGAAAAAAAAACGACAGTGTTACCCCTTACGTTTTTTTTTTTGGGCGAAAAATTAAGTATCCCCAATCTTCTTGAAACTCTGCATTCTGATAGAGGGCCATGAGACTTACACCTGAGTACAAAAATGGAGGCTCTAGACCCTTCCAGAGCTGAGATATCGAAAATCAAAATTTCGACCAGAAAAAAAAACGACAGTGTTACCCCTTACGTTTTTTTTTTTGGGCGAAAAATTAAGTATCCCCAATCTTCTTGAAACTCTGCATTCTGATAGAGGGCCATGAGACTTACACCTGAGTGCAAAAATGGAGGCTCTAGACCCTTCCAGAGCTGAGATATCGAAAATCAAAATTTCGACCAGAAAAAAAAAAACGACAGTGTTACCCCTTACGTTTTTTTTTTGGGCGAAAAATTAAGTATCCCCAATCTTCTTAAAACTCTGCATTCTGATAGAGGGCCATGAGACTTACACCTAAGTGCAAAAATGGAGGCTCTAGACCCTTCCAGAGCTGAGATATCGAAAATCAAAAGTTTCGACCAGAAAAAAAAAACGACAGTGTTACCCCTTACGTTTTTTTTTTTTGGGCGAAAAATTAAGTATCCCCAATCTTCTTAAAACTCTGCATTCTGATAGAGGGCAATTAGACTTACACCTGAGTGCAAAAATGGAGGCTCTAGACCCTTCCAGAGCTGAGATATCGAAAATCAAAATTTCGACCAGAAAAAAAAACGACAGTGTTACCCCTTACGTTTTTTTTTTTTGGGCGAAAAATTAAGTATCCCCAATCTTCTTGAAACTCTGCATTCTGATAGAGGGCCATGAGACTTACACCTGAGTGCAAAAATGGAGGCTCTAGACCCTTCCAGAGCTGAGATATCGAAAATCAAAATTTCGACCAGAAAAAAAAAACGACAGTGTTACCCCTTACGTTTTTTTTTTTGGGGCGAAAAATTAAGTATCCCCAATCTTCTTGAAACTCTGCATTCTGATAGAGGGCCACGAGACTTACACCTGAGTGCAAAAATGGAGGCTCTAGACCCTTCCAGAGCTGAGAAATCGAAAATCAAAATTTCGACCAGAAAAAAAAACGACAGTGTTACCCCTTACGTTTTTTTTTTTTTTTGGGCGAAAAATTAAGTATCCCCAATCTTCTTGAAACTCTGCATTCTGATAGAGGGCCATGAGACTTACACCTGAGTGCAAAAATGGAGGCTCTAGACCCTTCCAGAGCTGAGATATTGAAAATCAAAATTTCGACCAGAAAAAAAAAAAGACAGTGTTACCCCTTACGTTTTTTTTTTGGGGCGAAAAATTAAGTATCCCCAATCTTCTTAAAACTCTGCATTCTGATAGAGGGCCATGAGACTTACACCTGAGTGCAAAAATGGAGGCTCTAGACCCTTCCAGAGCTGAGATATCGAAAATCAAAATTTCGACCAGAAAAAAAAAACGACAGTGTTACCCCTTACGTTTTTTTTTTTTGGGCGAAAAATTAAGTATCCCCAATCTTCTTAAAACTCTGCATTCTGATAGAGGGCCATGAGACTTACACCTGAGTGCAAAAATGGAGGCTCTAGACCCTTCCAGAGCTGAGATATCGAAAATCAAAATTTCGACCAGAAAAAAAAACGACAGTGTTACCCCTTACGTTTTTTTTTTTTGGGCGAAAAATTAAGTATCCCCAATCTTCTTGAAACTCTGCATTCTGATAGAGGGCCATGAGACTTACACCTGAGTGCAAAAATGGAGGCTCTAGACCCTTCCAGAGCTGAGATATTGAAAATCAAAATTTCGACCAGAAAAAAAAAAAAGACAGTGTTACCCCTTACGTTTTTTTTTTGGGGCGAAAAATTAAGTATCCCCAATCTTCTTAAAACTCTGCATTCTGATAGAGGGCCATGAGACTTACACCTGAGTGCAAAAATGGAGGCTCTAGACCCTTCCAGAGCTGAGATATCGAAAATCAAAATTTCGACCAGAAAAAAAAAACGACAGTGTTACCCCTTACGTTTTTTTTTTTTGGGCGAAAAATTAAGTATCCCCAATCTTCTTAAAACTCTGCATTCTGATAGAGGGCCATGAGACTTACACCTGAGTGCAAAAATGGAGGCTCTAGACCCTTCCAGAGCTGAGATATCGAAAATCAAAATTTCGACCAGAAAAAAAAACGACAGTGTTACCCCTTACGTTTTTTTTTTTTGGGCGAAAAATTAAGTATCCCCAATCTTCTTGAAACTCTGCATTCTGATAGAGGGCCATGAGACTTACACCTGAGTGCAAAAATGGAGGCTCTAGACCCTTCCAGAGCTGAGATATCGAAAATCAAAATTTCGACCAGAAAAAAAAAACGACAGTGTTACCCCTTACGTTTTTTTTTTTTGGGCGAAAAATTAAGTATCCCCAATCTTCTTGAAACTCTGCATTCTGATAGAGGGCCATGAGACTTACACCTGAGTGCAAAAATGGAGGCTCTAGACCCTTCCAGAGCTGAGATATCGAAAATCAAAATTTCGACCAGAAAAAAAAACGACAGTGTTACCCCTTACGTTTTTTTTTTTTGGGCAAAAATTAAAGTATCCCCAATCTTCTTGAAACTCTGCATTCTGATAGAGGGCCTTGAGACTTACACCTGAGTGCAAAAATGGAGGCTCTAGACCCATCCAGAGCTGAGATATCAAAAATCAAAATTTTGACCAGAAAAAAAAACGACAGTGTTACCCCTTATGTTTTTTTTTTTGGGCGAAAAATTAAGTATCCCCAATCTTCTTGAATCTCTGCATTCTGATAGAGGGCCATGAGACTTACACCTGAGTGCAAAAATGGAGGCTCTAGACCCATCCAGAGCTGAGATATCAAAAATCAAAATTTTGACCAGAAAAAAAAACGACAGTGTTACCCCTTATGTTTTTTTTTTGGGCGAAAAATTAAGTATCCCCAATCTTCTTGAATCTCTGCATTCTGATAGAGGGCCATGAGACTTACACCTGAGTGCAAAAATGGAGGCTCTAGACCCTTCCAGAGCTGAGATATTGAAAATCAAAATTTCGACCAGAAAAAAAAAGACAGTGTTACCCCTTACGTTTTTTTTTTTGGGGCGAAAAATTAAGTATCCCCAATCTTCTTAAAACTCTGCATTCTGATAGAGGGCCATGAGACTTACACCTGAGTGCAAAAATGGAGGCTCTAGACCCTTCCAGAGCTGAGATATCGAAAATCAAAATTTCGACCAGAAAAAAAAACGACAGTGTTACCCCTTACGTTTTTTTTTTTTGGGCGAAAAATTAAGTATCCCCAATCTTCTTAAAACTCTGCATTCTGATAGAGGGCAATGAGACTTACACCTGAGTGCAAAAATGGAGGCTCTAGACCCTTCAAGAGCTGAGATATCGAAAATCAAAATTTCGACCAGGAAAAAAAAAACGACAGTGTTACCCCTTACGTTTTTTTTTTTTGGGCGAAAAATTAAGTATCCCCAATCTTCTTGAAACTCTGCATTCTGATAGAGGGCCATGAGACTTACACCTGAGTGCAAAAATGGAGGCTCTAGACCCTTCCAGAGCTGAGAAATCGAAAATCAAAATTTCGACCAGAAAAAAAAAAACGACAGTGTTACCCCTTACGTTTTTTTTTTTTTTTGGGCGAAAAATTAAGTATCCCCAATCTTCTTGAAACTCTGCATTCTGATAGAGGGCCATGAGACTTACACCTGAGTGCAAAAATGGAGGCTCTAGACCCTTCCAGAGCTGAGATATCGAAAATCAAAATTTCGACCAGAAAAAAAAAACGACAGTGTTACCCCTTACGTTTTTGTTTTTTTTGGGCGAAAAATTAAGTATCCCCAATCTTCTTGAAACTCTGCATTCTGATAGAGGGCCATGAGACTTACACATGAGTGCAAAAATGGAGGCTCTAGACCCTTCCAGAGCTGAGAAATCGAAAATCAAAATTTCGACCAGAAAAAAAAAAACGACAGTGTTACCCCTTACGGTTTTTTTTTTTTTTGGGCGAAAAATTAAGTATCCCCAATCTTCTTGAAACTCTGCATTCTGATAGAGGGCCATGAGACTTACACCTGAGTGCAAAAATGGAGGCTCTAGACCCTTCCAGAGCTGAGATATCGAAAATCAAAATTTCGACCAGAAAAAAAAAACGACAGTGTTACCCCTTACGTTTTTGTTTTTTTTGGGCGAAAAATTAAGTATCCCCAATCTTCTTGAAACTCTGCATTCTGATAGAGGGCCATGAGACTTACACATGAGTGCAAAAATGGAGGCTCTAGACCCTTCCAGAGCTGAGATATCGAAAATCAAAATTTCGACCAGAAAAAAAAAACGACAGTGTTACCCCTTACGTTTTTTTTTTTTGGGTGAAAAATTAAGTATCCCCAATCTTCTTGAATCTCTGCATTCTGATAGAGGGCCATGATACTTACACCTGAGTGCAAAAATGGAGGCTCTAGACCCTTCCAGAGCTGAGATATTGAAAATCAAAATTTCGACCAGAAAAAAAAAAGACAGTGTTACCCCTTACGTTTTTTTTTTGGGGCGAAAAATTAAGTATCCCCAATCTTCTTAAAACTCTGCATTCTGATAGAGGGCCATGAGACTTACACCTGAGTGCAAAAATGGAGGCTCTAGACCCTTCCAGAGCTGAGATATCGAAAATCAAAATTTCGACCAGAAAAAAAAACGACAGTGTTACCCCTTACGTTTTTTTTTTTGGGCGAAAAATTAAGTATCCCCAATCTTCTTGAAACTCTGCATTCTGATAGAGGGCCATGAGACTTACACCTGAGTGCAAAAATGGAGGCTCTAGACCCTTCCAGAGCTGAGATATCGAAAATCAAAATTTCGACCAGAAAAAAAAACGACAGTGTTACCCCTTACGTTTTTTTTTTTGGGCGAAAAATTAAGTATCCCCAATCTTCTTGAAACTCTGCATTCTGATAGAGGGCCATGAGACTTACACCTGAGTGCAAAAATGGAGGCTCTAGACCCTTCCAGAGCTGAGATATCGAAAATCAAAATTTCGACCAGAAAAAAAAACCGACAGTGTTACCCCTTACGTTTTTTTTTTTGGGCGAAAAATTAAGTATCCCCAATCTTCTTGAAACTCTGCATTCTGATAGAGGGCCATGAGACTTACACCTGAGTGCAAAAATGGAGGCTCTAGACCCTTCCAGAGCTGAGATATCGAAAATCAAAATTTCGACCAGAAAAAAAAAACGACAGTGTTACCCCTTACGTTTTTTTTGGGGGGGCGAAAAATTAAGTATCCCCAATCTTCTTGAAACTCTGCATTCTGATAGAGGGCCATGAGACTTACACCTGAGTGCAAAAATGGAGGCTCTAGACCCTTCCAGAGCTGAGATATCGAAAATCAAAATTTCGACCAGAAAAAAAAACGACAGTGTTACCCCTTACGTTTTTTTTTTTGGGCGAAAAATTAAGTATCCCCAATCTTCTTGAAACTCTGCATTCTGATAGAGGGCCATGAGACTTACACCTGAGTGCAAAAATGGAGGCTCTAGACCCTTCCAGAGCTGAGATATCGAAAATCAAAATTTCGACCAGAAAAAAAAACGACAGTGTTACCCCTTACGTTTTTTTTTTTGGGCGAAAAATTAAGTATCCCCAATCTTCTTGAAACTCTGCATTCTGATAGAGGGTCATGAGACTTACACCTGAGTGCAAAAATGGAGGCTCTAGACCCTTCCAGAGCTGAGATATCGAAAATCAAAATTTCGACCAGAAAAAAAAACGACAGTGTTACCCCTTACGTTTTTTTTTTTGGGCGAAAAATTAAGTATCCCCAATCTTCTTGAAACTCTGCATTCTGATAGAGGGCCATGAGACTTACACCTGAGTGCAAAAATGGAGGCTCTAGACCCTTCCAGAGCTGAGATATCGAAAATCAAAATTTCGACCAGAAAAAAAAACGACAGTGTTACCCCTTACGTTTTTTTTTTTGGGCGAAAAATTAAGTATCCCCAATCTTCTTGAAACTCTGCATTCTGATAGAGGGCCATGAGACTTACACCTGAGTGCAAAAATGGAGGCTCTAGACCCTTCCAGAGCTGAGATATCGAAAATCAAAATTTCGACCAGAAAAAAAAAAACGACAGTGTTACCCCTTACGTTTTTTTTTTGGGCGAAAAATTAAGTATCCCCAATCTTCTTAAAACTCTGCATTCTGATAGAGGGCCATGAGACTTACACCTAAGTGCAAAAATGGAGGCTCTAGACCCTTCCAGAGCTGAGATATCGAAAATCAAAAGTTTCGACCAGAAAAAAAAAACGACAGTGTTACCCCTTACGTTTTTTTTTTTTGGGCGAAAAATTAAGTATCCCCAATCTTCTTAAAACTCTGCATTCTGATAGAGGGCAATTAGACTTACACCTGAGTGCAAAAATGGAGGCTCTAGACCCTTCCAGAGCTGAGATATCGAAAATCAAAATTTCGACCAGAAAAAAAAACGACAGTGTTACCCCTTACGTTTTTTTTTTTTGGGCGAAAAATTAAGTATCCCCAATCTTCTTGAAACTCTGCATTCTGATAGAGGGCCATGAGACTTACACCTGAGTGCAAAAATGGAGGCTCTAGACCCTTCCAGAGCTGAGATATCGAAAATCAAAATTTCGACCAGAAAAAAAAAACGACAGTGTTACCCCTTACGTTTTTTTTTTTTGGGGCGAAAAATTAAGTATCCCCAATCTTCTTGAAACTCTGCATTCTGATAGAGGGCCACGAGACTTACACCTGAGTGCAAAAATGGAGGCTCTAGACCCTTCCAGAGCTGAGAAATCGAAAATCAAAATTTCGACCAGAAAAAAAAACGACAGTGTTACCCCTTACGTTTTTTTTTTTTTTTGGGCGAAAAATTAAGTATCCCCAATCTTCTTGAAACTCTGCATTCTGATAGAGGGCCATGAGACTTACACCTGAGTGCAAAAATGGAGGCTCTAGACCCTTCCAGAGCTGAGATATTGAAAATCAAAATTTCGACCAGAAAAAAAAAAAGACAGTGTTACCCCTTACGTTTTTTTTTTGGGGCGAAAAATTAAGTATCCCCAATCTTCTTAAAACTCTGCATTCTGATAGAGGGCCATGAGACTTACACCTGAGTGCAAAAATGGAGGCTCTAGACCCTTCCAGAGCTGAGATATCGAAAATCAAAATTTCGACCAGAAAAAAAAAACGACAGTGTTACCCCTTACGTTTTTTTTTTTTGGGCGAAAAATTAAGTATCCCCAATCTTCTTAAAACTCTGCATTCTGATAGAGGGCCATGAGACTTACACCTGAGTGCAAAAATGGAGGCTCTAGACCCTTCCAGAGCTGAGATATCGAAAATCAAAATTTCGACCAGAAAAAAAAACGACAGTGTTACCCCTTACGTTTTTTTTTTTTTGGGCGAAAAATTAAGTATCCCCAATCTTCTTGAAACTCTGCATTCTGATAGAGGGCCATGAGACTTACACCTGAGTGCAAAAATGGAGGCTCTAGACCCTTCCAGAGCTGAGATATTGAAAATCAAAATTTCGACCAGAAAAAAAAAAAAGACAGTGTTACCCCTTACGTTTTTTTTTTGGGGCGAAAAATTAAGTATCCCCAATCTTCTTAAAACTCTGCATTCTGATAGAGGGCCATGAGACTTACACCTGAGTGCAAAAATGGAGGCTCTAGACCCTTCCAGAGCTGAGATATCGAAAATCAAAATTTCGACCAGAAAAAAAAACGACAGTGTTACCCCTTACGTTTTTTTTTTTTGGGCGAAAAATTAAGTATCCCCAATCTTCTTAAAACTCTGCATTCTGATAGAGGGCCATGAGACTTACACCTGAGTGCAAAAATGGAGGCTCTAGACCCTTCCAGAGCTGAGATATCGAAAATCAAAATTTCGACCAGAAAAAAAAACGACAGTGTTACCCCTTACGTTTTTTTTTTTTGGGCGAAAAATTAAGTATCCCCAATCTTCTTGAAACTCTGCATTCTGATAGAGGGCCATGAGACTTACACCTGAGTGCAAAAATGGAGGCTCTAGACCCTTCCAGAGCTGAGATATCGAAAATCAAAATTTCGACCAGAAAAAAAAAACGACAGTGTTACCCCTTACGTTTTTTTTTTTTGGGCGAAAAATTAAGTATCCCCAATCTTCTTGAAACTCTGCATTCTGATAGAGGGCCATGAGACTTACACCTGAGTGCAAAAATGGAGGCTCTAGACCCTTCCAGAGCTGAGATATCGAAAATCAAAATTTCGACCAGAAAAAAAAACGACAGTGTTACCCCTTACGTTTTTTTTTTTTGGGCAAAAATTAAAGTATCCCCAATCTTCTTGAAACTCTGCATTCTGATAGAGGGCCTTGAGACTTACACCTGAGTGCAAAAATGGAGGCTCTAGACCCATCCAGAGCTGAGATATCAAAAATCAAAATTTTGACCAGAAAAAAAAACGACAGTGTTACCCCTTATGTTTTTTTTTTTGGGCGAAAAATTAAGTATCCCCAATCTTCTTGAATCTCTGCATTCTGATAGAGGGCCATGAGACTTACACCTGAGTGCAAAAATGGAGGCTCTAGACCCATCCAGAGCTGAGATATCAAAAATCAAAATTTTGACCAGAAAAAAAAACGACAGTGTTACCCCTTATGTTTTTTTTTTGGGCGAAAAATTAAGTATCCCCAATCTTCTTGAATCTCTGCATTCTGATAGAGGGCCATGAGACTTACACCTGAGTGCAAAAATGGAGGCTCTAGACCCTTCCAGAGCTGAGATATTGAAAATCAAAATTTCGACCAGAAAAAAAAAGACAGTGTTACCCCTTACGTTTTTTTTTTTGGGGCGAAAAATTAAGTATCCCCAATCTTCTTAAAACTCTGCATTCTGATAGAGGGCCATGAGACTTACACCTGAGTGCAAAAATGGAGGCTCTAGACCCTTCCAGAGCTGAGATATCGAAAATCAAAATTTCGACCAGAAAAAAAAACGACAGTGTTACCCCTTACGTTTTTTTTTTTTGGGCGAAAAATTAAGTATCCCCAATCTTCTTAAAACTCTGCATTCTGATAGAGGGCAATGAGACTTACACCTGAGTGCAAAAATGGAGGCTCTAGACCCTTCAAGAGCTGAGATATCGAAAATCAAAATTTCGACCAGGAAAAAAAAAACGACAGTGTTACCCCTTACGTTTTTTTTTTTTGGGCGAAAAATTAAGTATCCCCAATCTTCTTGAAACTCTGCATTCTGATAGAGGGCCATGAGACTTACACCTGAGTGCAAAAATGGAGGCTCTAGACCCTTCCAGAGCTGAGAAATCGAAAATCAAAATTTCGACCAGAAAAAAAAAAACGACAGTGTTACCCCTTACGTTTTTTTTTTTTTTTGGGCGAAAAATTAAGTATCCCCAATCTTCTTGAAACTCTGCATTCTGATAGAGGGCCATGAGACTTACACCTGAGTGCAAAAATGGAGGCTCTAGACCCTTCCAGAGCTGAGATATCGAAAATCAAAATTTCGACCAGAAAAAAAAAACGACAGTGTTACCCCTTACGTTTTTGTTTTTTTTGGGCGAAAAATTAAGTATCCCCAATCTTCTTGAAACTCTGCATTCTGATAGAGGGCCATGAGACTTACACATGAGTGCAAAAATGGAGGCTCTAGACCCTTCCAGAGCTGAGATATCGAAAATCAAAATTTCGACCAGAAAAAAAAAACGACAGTGTTACCCCTTACGTTTTTTTTTTTGGGTGAAAAATTAAGTATCCCCAATCTTCTTGAATCTCTGCATTCTGATAGAGGGCCATGATACTTACACCTGAGTGCAAAAATGGAGGCTCTAGACCCTTCCAGAGCTGAGATATTGAAAATCAAAATTTCGACCAGAAAAAAAAAAGACAGTGTTACCCCTTACGTTTTTTTTTTGGGGCGAAAAATTAAGTATCCCCAATCTTCTTAAAACTCTGCATTCTGATAGAGGGCCATGAGACTTACACCTGAGTGCAAAAATGGAGGCTCTAGACCCTTCCAGAGCTGAGATATCGAAAATCAAAATTTCGACCAGAAAAAAAAACGACAGTGTTACCCCTTACGTTTTTTTTTTTGGGCGAAAAATTAAGTATCCCCAATCTTCTTGAAACTCTGCATTCTGATAGAGGGCCATGAGACTTACACCTGAGTGCAAAAATGGAGGCTCTAGACCCTTCCAGAGCTGAGATATCGAAAATCAAAATTTCGACCAGAAAAAAAAACGACAGTGTTACCCCTTACGTTTTTTTTTTTGGGCGAAAAATTAAGTATCCCCAATCTTCTTGAAACTCTGCATTCTGATAGAGGGCCATGAGACTTACACCTGAGTGCAAAAATGGAGGCTCTAGACCCTTCCAGAGCTGAGATATCGAAAATCAAAATTTCGACCAGAAAAAAAAAACCGACAGTGTTACCCCTTACGTTTTTTTTTTTGGGCGAAAAATTAAGTATCCCCAATCTTCTTGAAACTCTGCATTCTGATAGAGGGCCATGAGACTTACACCTGAGTGCAAAAATGGAGGCTCTAGACCCTTCCAGAGCTGAGATATCGAAAATCAAAATTTCGACCAGAAAAAAAAAACGACAGTGTTACCCCTTACGTTTTTTTTGGGGGGGCGAAAAATTAAGTATCCCCAATCTTCTTGAAACTCTGCATTCTGATAGAGGGCCATGAGACTTACACCTGAGTGCAAAAATGGAGGCTCTAGACCCTTCCAGAGCTGAGATATCGAAAATCAAAATTTCGACCAGAAAAAAAAACGACAGTGTTACCCCTTACGTTTTTTTTTTTGGGCGAAAAATTAAGTATCCCCAATCTTCTTGAAACTCTGCATTCTGATAGAGGGCCATGAGACTTACACCTGAGTGCAAAAATGGAGGCTCTAGACCCTTCCAGAGCTGAGATATCGAAAATCAAAATTTCGACCAGAAAAAAAAACGACAGTGTTACCCCTTACGTTTTTTTTTTTGGGCGAAAAATTAAGTATCCCCAATCTTCTTGAAACTCTGCATTCTGATAGAGGGTCATGAGACTTACACCTGAGTGCAAAAATGGAGGCTCTAGACCCTTCCAGAGCTGAGATATCGAAAATCAAAATTTCGACCAGAAAAAAAAACGACAGTGTTACCCCTTACGTTTTTTTTTTTGGGCGAAAAATTAAGTATCCCCAATCTTCTTGAAACTCTGCATTCTGATAGAGGGCCATGAGACTTACACCTGAGTGCAAAAATGGAGGCTCTAGACCCTTCCAGAGCTGAGATATCGAAAATCAAAATTTCGACCAGAAAAAAAAACGACAGTGTTACCCCTTACGTTTTTTTTTTTGGGCGAAAAATTAAGTATCCCCAATCTTCTTGAAACTCTGCATTCTGATAGAGGGCCATGAGACTTACACCTGAGTGAAAAAAAATGGAGGCTCTAGACCCTTCCAGAGCTGAGATATCGAAAATCAAAATTTCGACCAGAAAAAAAAACGACAGTGTTACCCCTTACGTTTTTTTTTTTGGGCGAAAAATTAAGTATCCCCAATCTTCTTGAAACTCTGCATTCTGATAGAGGGTCATGAGACTTACACCTGAGTGCAAAAATGGAGGCTCTAGACCCTTCCAGAGCTGAGATATCGAAAATCAAAATTTCGACCAGAAAAAAAAACGACAGTGTTACCCCTTACGTTTTTTTTTTTGGGCGAAAAATTAAGTATCCCCAATCTTCTTGAAACTCTGCATTCTGATAGAGGGCCATGAGACTTACACCTGAGTGCAAAAATGGAGGCTCTAGACCCTTCCAGAGCTGAGATATCGAAAATCAAAATTTCGACCAGAAAAAAAAACGACAGTGTTACCCCTTACGTTTTTTTTTTTTGGGCGAAAAATTAAGTATCCCCAATCTTCTTGAAACTCTGCATTCTGATAGAGGGCCATGAGACTTACACCTGAGTGCAAAAATGGAGGCTCTAGACCCTTCCAGAGCTGAGATATCGAAAATCAAAATTTCGACCAGAAAAAAAAAAACGACAGTGTTACCCCTTACGTTTTTTTTTTTGGGCGAAAAATTAAGTATCCCCAATCTTCTTAAAACTCTGCATTCTGATAGAGGGCCATGAGACTTACACCTGAGTGCAAAAATGGAGGCTCTAGACCCTTCCAGAGCTGAGATATCGAAAATCAAAATTTCGACCAGAAAAAAAAAACGACAGTGTTACCCCTTACGTTTTTTTTTTTTGGGCGAAAAATTAAGTATCCCCAATCTTCTTGAATCTCTGCATTCTGATAGAGGGCCATGAGACTTACACCTGAGTGCAAAAATGGAGGCTCTAGACCCATCCAGAGCTGAGATATCAAAAATCAAAATTTTGACCAGAAAAAAAAACGACAGTGTTACCCCTTATGTTTTTTTTTTTGGGCGAAAAATTAAGTATCCCCAATCTTCTTGAATCTCTGCATTCTGATAGAGGGCCATGAGACTTACACCTGAGTGCAAAAATGGAGGCTCTAGACCCTTCCAGAGCTGAGATATTGAAAATCAAAATTTCGACCAGAAAAAAAAAGACAGTGTTACCCCTTACGTTTTTTTTTTTGGGGCGAAAAATTAAGTATCCCCAATCTTCTTAAAACTCTGCATTCTGATAGAGGGCCATGAGACTTACACCTGAGTGCAAAAATGGAGGCTCTAGACCCTTCCAGAGCTGAGATATCGAAAATCAAAATTTCGACCAGAAAAAAAAACGACAGTGTTACCCCTTACGTTTTTTTTTTTTGGGCGAAAAATTAAGTATCCCCAATCTTCTTAAAACTCTGCATTCTGATAGAGGGCAATGAGACTTACACCTGAGTGCAAAAATGGAGGCTCTAGACCCTTCAAGAGCTGAGATATCGAAAATCAAAATTTCGACCAGAAAAAAAAACGACAGTGTTACCCCTTACGTTTTTTTTTTTGGGCGAAAAATTAAGTATCCCCAATCTTCTTGAAACTCTGCATTCTGATAGAGGGCCATGAGACTTACACCTGAGTGCAAAAATGGAGGCTCTAGACCCTTCCAGAGCTGAGATATCGAAAATCAAAATTTCGACCAGAAAAAAAAAACGACAGTGTTACCCCTTACGTTTTTTTTTTTTGGGCGAAAAATTAAGTATCCCCAATCTTCTTGAAACTCTGCATTCTGATAGAGGGCCATGAGACTTACACCTGAGTGCAAAAATGGAGGCTCTAGACCCTTCCAGAGCTGAGATATCGAAAATTAAAAATTTCGACCAGAAAAAAAAACGACAGTGTTACCCCTTACGTTTTTTTTTTTTTGGGCAAAAATTAAAGTATCCCCAATCTTCTTGAAACTCTGCATTCTGATAGAGGGCCTTGAGACTTACACCTGAGTGCAAAAATGGAGGCTCTAGACCCATCCAGAGCTGAGATATCAAAAATCAAAATTTTGACCAGAAAAAAAAACGACAGTGTTACCCCTTATGTTTTTTTTTTGGGCGAAAAATTAAGTATCCCCAATCTTCTTGAATCTCTGCATTCTGATAGAGGGCCATGAGACTTACACCTGAGTGCAAAAATGGAGGCTCTAGACCCATCCAGAGCTGAGATATCAAAAATCAAAATTTTGACCAGAAAAAAAAACGACAGTGTTACCCCTTATGTTTTTTTTTTTGGGCGAAAAATTAAGTATCCCCAATCTTCTTGAATCTCTGCATTCTGATAGAGGGCCATGAGACTTACACCTGAGTGCAAAAATGGAGGCTCTAGACCCTTCCAGAGCTGAGATATTGAAAATCAAAATTTCGACCAGAAAAAAAAAGACAGTGTTACCCCTTACGTTTTTTTTTTTGGGGCGAAAAATTAAGTATCCCCAATCTTCTTAAAACTCTGCATTCTGATAGAGGGCCATGAGACTTACACCTGAGTGCAAAAATGGAGGCTCTAGACCCTTCCAGAGCTGAGATATCGAAAATCAAAATTTCGACCAGAAAAAAAAACGACAGTGTTACCCCTTACGTTTTTTTTTTTTGGGCGAAAAATTAAGTATCCCCAATCTTCTTAAAACTCTGCATTCTGATAGAGGGCAATGAGACTTACACCTGAGTGCAAAAATGGAGGCTCTAGACCCTTCAAGAGCTGAGATATCGAAAATCAAAATTTCGACCAGGAAAAAAAAACGACAGTGTTACCCCTTACGTTTTTTTTTTTTGGGCGAAAAATTAAGTATCCCCAATCTTCTTGAAACTCTGCATTCTGATAGAGGGCCATGAGACTTACACCTGAGTGCAAAAATGGAGGCTCTAGACCCTTCCAGAGCTGAGAAATCGAAAATCAAAATTTCGACCAGAAAAAAAAAAACGACAGTGTTACCCCTTACGTTTTTTTTTTTTTTGGGCGAAAAATTAAGTATCCCCAATCTTCTTGAAACTCTGCATTCTGATAGAGGGCCATGAGACTTACACCTGAGTGCAAAAATGGAGGCTCTAGACCCTTCCAGAGCTGAGATATCGAAAATCAAAATTTCGACCAGAAAAAAAAAACGACAGTGTTACCCCTTACGTTTTTGTTTTTTTTGGGCGAAAAATTAAGTATCCCCAATCTTCTTGAAACTCTGCATTCTGATAGAGGGCCATGAGACTTACACATGAGTGCAAAAATGGAGGCTCTAGACCCTTCCAGAGCTGAGATATCGAAAATCAAAATTTCGACCAGAAAAAAAAAACGACAGTGTTACCCCTTACGTTTTTTTTTTGGGTGAAAAATTAAGTATCCCCAATCTTCTTGAATCTCTGCATTCTGATAGAGGGCCATGATACTTACACCTGAGTGCAAAAATGGAGGCTCTAGACCCTTCCAGAGCTGAGATATTGAAAATCAAAATTTCGACCAGAAAAAAAAAAAGACAGTGTTACCCCTTACGTTTTTTTTTTTGGGCGAAAAATTAAGTATCCCCAATCTTCTTGAAACTCTGCATTCTGATAGAGGGCCATGAGACTTACACCTGAGTGCAAAAATGGAGGCTCTAGACCCTTCCAGAGCTGAGATATCGAAAATCAAAATTTCGACCAGAAAAAAAAAACGACAGTGTTACCCCTTACGTTTTTTTTGGGGGGGCGAAAAATTAAGTATCCCCAATCTTCTTGAAACTCTGCATTCTGATAGAGGGCCATGAGACTTACACCTGAGTGCAAAAATGGAGGCTCTAGACCCTTCCAGAGCTGAGATATCGAAAATCAAAATTTCGACCAGAAAAAAAAACGACAGTGTTACCCCTTACGTTTTTTTTTTTGGGCGAAAAATTAAGTATCCCCAATCTTCTTGAAACTCTGCATTCTGATAGAGGGCCATGAGACTTACACCTGAGTGCAAAAATGGAGGCTCTAGACCCTTCCAGAGCTGAGATATCGAAAATCAAAATTTCGACCAGAAAAAAAAACGACAGTGTTACCCCTTACGTTTTTTTTTGGGCGAAAAATTAAGTATCCCCAATCTTCTTGAAACTCTGCATTCTGATAGAGGGTCATGAGACTTACACCTGAGTGCAAAAATGGAGGCTCTAGACCCTTCCAGAGCTGAGATATCGAAAATCAAAATTTCGACCAGAAAAAAAAACGACAGTGTTACCCCTTACGTTTTTTTTTTTGGGCGAAAAATTAAGTATCCCCAATCTTCTTGAAACTCTGCATTCTGATAGAGGGCCATGAGACTTACACCTGAGTGCAAAAATGGAGGCTCTAGACCCTTCCAGAGCTGAGATATCGAAAATCAAAATTTCGACCAGAAAAAAAAACGACAGTGTTACCCCTTACGTTTTTTTTTTTGGGCGAAAAATTAAGTATCCCCAATCTTCTTGAAACTCTGCATTCTGATAGAGGGCCATGAGACTTACACCTGAGTGCAAAAATGGAGGCTCTAGACCCTTCCAGAGCTGAGATATCGAAAATCAAAATTTCGACCAGAAAAAAAAACGACAGTGTTACCCCTTACGTTTTTTTTTTTGGGCGAAAAATTAAGTATCCCCAATCTTCTTGAAACTCTGCATTCTGATAGAGGGTCATGAGACTTACACCTGAGTGCAAAAATGGAGGCTCTAGACCCTTCCAGAGCTAAGATATCGAAAATCAAAATTTCGACCAGAAAAAAAAACGACAGTGTTACCCCTTACGTTTTTTTTTTTGGGCGAAAAATTAAGTATCCCCAATCTTCTTGAAACTCTGCATTCTGATAGAGGGCCATGAGACTTACACCTGAGTGCAAAAATGGAGGCTCTAGACCCTTCCAGAGCTGAGATATCGAAAATCAAAATTTCGACCAGAAAAAAAAACGACAGTGTTACCCCTTACGTTTTTTTTTTTTGGGCGAAAAATTAAGTATCCCCAATCTTCTTGAAACTCTGCATTCTGATAGAGGGCCATGAGACTTACACCTGAGTGCAAAAATGGAGGCTCTAGACCCTTCCAGAGCTGAGATATCGAAAATCAAAATTTCGACCAGAAAAAAAAAAACGACAGTGTTACCCCTTACGTTTTTTTTTTTGGGCGAAAAATTAAGTATCCCCAATCTTCTTAAAACTCTGCATTCTGATAGAGGGCCATGAGACTTACACCTGAGTGCAAAAATGGAGGCTCTAGACCCTTCCAGAGCTGAGATATCGAAAATCAAAATTTCGACCAGAAAAAAAAAAACGACAGTGTTACCCCTTACGTTTTTTTTTTTTGGGCGAAAAATTAAGTATCCCCAATCTTCTTGAATCTCTGCATTCTGATAGAGGGCCATGAGACTTACACCTGAGTGCAAAAATGGAGGCTCTAGACCCATCCAGAGCTGAGATATCAAAAATCAAAATTTTGACCAGAAAAAAAAACGACAGTGTTACCCCTTATGTTTTTTTTTTGGGCGAAAAATTAAGTATCCCCAATCTTCTTGAATCTCTGCATTCTGATAGAGGGCCATGAGACTTACACCTGAGTGCAAAAATGGAGGCTCTAGACCCTTCCAGAGCTGAGATATTGAAAATCAAAATTTCGACCAGAAAAAAAAAGACAGTGTTACCCCTTACGTTTTTTTTTTTGGGGCGAAAAATTAAGTATCCCCAATCTTCTTAAAACTCTGCATTCTGATAGAGGGCCATGAGACTTACACCTGAGTGCAAAAATGGAGGCTCTAGACCCTTCCAGAGCTGAGATATCGAAAATCAAAATTTCGACCAGAAAAAAAAACGACAGTGTTACCCCTTACGTTTTTTTTTTTTGGGCGAAAAATTAAGTATCCCCAATCTTCTTAAAACTCTGCATTCTGATAGAGGGCAATGAGACTTACACCTGAGTGCAAAAATGGAGGCTCTAGACCCTTCAAGAGCTGAGATATCGAAAATCAAAATTTCGACCAGGAAAAAAAAACGACAGTGTTACCCCTTACGTTTTTTTTTTTTGGGCGAAAAATTAAGTATCCCCAATCTTCTTGAAACTCTGCATTCTGATAGAGGGCCATGAGACTTACACCTGAGTGCAAAAATGGAGGCTCTAGACCCTTCCAGAGCTGAGAAATCGAAAATCAAAATTTCGACCAGAAAAAAAAAAACGACAGTGTTACCCCTTACGTTTTTTTTTTTTTTTTGGGCGAAAAATTAAGTATCCCCAATCTTCTTGAAACTCTGCATTCTGATAGAGGGCCATGAGACTTACACCTGAGTGCAAAAATGGAGGCTCTAGACCCTTCCAGAGCTGAGATATCGAAAATCAAAATTTCGACCAGAAAAAAAAAACGACAGTGTTACCCCTTACGTTTTTGTTTTTTTTGGGCGAAAAATTAAGTATCCCCAATCTTCTTGAAACTCTGCATTCTGATAGAGGGCCATGAGACTTACACATGAGTGCAAAAATGGAGGCTCTAGACCCTTCCAGAGCTGAGATATCGAAAATCAAAATTTCGACCAGAAAAAAAAAACGACAGTGTTACCCCTTACGTTTTTTTTTTGGGTGAAAAATTAAGTATCCCCAATCTTCTTGAATCTCTGCATTCTGATAGAGGGCCATGATACTTACACCTGAGTGCAAAAATGGAGGCTCTAGACCCTTCCAGAGCTGAGATATTGAAAATCAAAATTTCGACCAGAAAAAAAAAAGACAGTGTTACCCCTTACGTTTTTTTTTTGGGGCGAAAAATTAAGTATCCCCAATCTTCTTAAAACTCTGCATTCTGATAGAGGGCCATGAGACTTACACCTGAGTGCAAAAATGGAGGCTCTAGACCCTTCCAGAGCTGAGATATCGAAAATCAAAATTTCGACCAGAAAAAAAAACGACAGTGTTACCCCTTACGTTTTTTTTTTTGGGCGAAAAATTAAGTATCCCCAATCTTCTTGAAACTCTGCATTCTGATAGAGGGCCATGAGACTTACACCTGAGTGCAAAAATGGAGGCTCTAGACCCTTCCAGAGCTGAGATATCGAAAATCAAAATTTCGACCAGAAAAAAAAACGACAGTGTTACCCCTTACGTTTTTTTTTTTGGGCGAAAAATTAAGTATCCCCAATCTTCTTGAAACTCTGCATTCTGATAGAGGGCCATGAGACTTACACCTGAGTGCAAAAATGGAGGCTCTAGACCCTTCCAGAGCTGAGATATCGAAAATCAAAATTTCGACCAGAAAAAAAAACCGACAGTGTTACCCCTTACGTTTTTTTTTTGGGCGAAAAATTAAGTATCCCCAATCTTCTTGAAACTCTGCATTCTGATAGAGGGCCATGAGACTTACACCTGAGTGCAAAAATGGAGGCTCTAGACCCTTCCAGAGCTGAGATATCGAAAATCAAAATTTCGACCAGAAAAAAAAAAACGACAGTGTTACCCCTTACGTTTTTTTTGGGGGGGCGAAAAATTAAGTATCCCCAATCTTCTTGAAACTCTGCATTCTGATAGAGGGCCATGAGACTTACACCTGAGTGCAAAAATGGAGGCTCTAGACCCTTCCAGAGCTGAGATATCGAAAATCAAAATTTCGACCAGAAAAAAAAACGACAGTGTTACCCCTTACGTTTTTTTTTTTGGGCGAAAAATTAAGTATCCCCAATCTTCTTGAAACTCTGCATTCTGATAGAGGGCCATGAGACTTACACCTGAGTGCAAAAATGGAGGCTCTAGACCCTTCCAGAGCTGAGATATCGAAAATCAAAATTTCGACCAGAAAAAAAAACGACAGTGTTACCCCTTACGTTTTTTTTTTTGGGCGAAAAATTAAGTATCCCCAATCTTCTTGAAACTCTGCATTCTGATAGAGGGTCATGAGACTTACACCTGAGTGCAAAAATGGAGGCTCTAGACCCTTCCAGAGCTGAGATATCGAAAATCAAAATTTCGACCAGAAAAAAAAACGACAGTGTTACCCCTTACGTTTTTTTTTTTGGGCGAAAAATTAAGTATCCCCAATCTTCTTGAAACTCTGCATTCTGATAGAGGGCCATGAGACTTACACCTGAGTGCAAAAATGGAGGCTCTAGACCCTTCCAGAGCTGAGATATCGAAAATCAAAATTTCGACCAGAAAAAAAAACGACAGTGTTACCCCTTACGTTTTTTTTTTTGGGCGAAAAATTAAGTATCCCCAATCTTCTTGAAACTCTGCATTCTGATAGAGGGCCATGAGACTTACACCTGAGTGCAAAAATGGAGGCTCTAGACCCTTCCAGAGCTGAGATATCGAAAATCAAAATTTCGACCAGAAAAAAAAAAACGACAGTGTTACCCCTTACGTTTTTTTTTTGGGCGAAAAATTAAGTATCCCCAATCTTCTTAAAACTCTGCATTCTGATAGAGGGCCATGAGACTTACACCTGAGTGCAAAAATGGAGGCTCTAGACCCTTCCAGAGCTGAGATATCGAAAATCAAAAGTTTCGACCAGAAAAAAAAAACGACAGTGTTACCCCTTACGTTTTTTTTTTTTGGGCGAAAAATTAAGTATCCCCAATCTTCTTAAAACTCTGCATTCTGATAGAGGGCAATTAGACTTACACCTGAGTGCAAAAATGGAGGCTCTAGACCCTTCCAGAGCTGAGATATCGAAAATCAAAATTTCGACCAGAAAAAAAAACGACAGTGTTACCCCTTACGTTTTTTTTTTTTGGGCGAAAAATTAAGTATCCCCAATCTTCTTGAAACTCTGCATTCTGATAGAGGGCCATGAGACTTACACCTGAGTGCAAAAATGGAGGCTCTAGACCCTTCCAGAGCTGAGATATCGAAAATCAAAATTTCGACCAGAAAAAAAAAACGACAGTGTTACCCCTTACGTTTTTTTTTTTTGGGGCGAAAAATTAAGTATCCCCAATCTTCTTGAAACTCTGCATTCTGATAGAGGGCCACGAGACTTACACCTGAGTGCAAAAATGGAGGCTCTAGACCCTTCCAGAGCTGAGAAATCGAAAATCAAAATTTCGACCAGAAAAAAAAACGACAGTGTTACCCCTTACGTTTTTTTTTTTTTTTGGGCGAAAAATTAAGTATCCCCAATCTTCTTGAAACTCTGCATTCTGATAGAGGGCCATGAGACTTACACCTGAGTGCAAAAATGGAGGCTCTAGACCCTTCCAGAGCTGAGATATTGAAAATCAAAATTTCGACCAGAAAAAAAAAAAAGACAGTGTTACCCCTTACGGTTTTTTTTTGGGGCGAAAAATTAAGTATCCCCAATCTTCTTAAAACTCTGCATTCTGATAGAGGGCCATGAGACTTACACCTGAGTGCAAAAATGGAGGCTCTAGACCCTTCCAGAGCTGAGATATCGAAAATCAAAATTTCGACCAGAAAAAAAAAACGACAGTGTTACCCCTTACGTTTTTTTTTTTTGGGCGAAAAATTAAGTATCCCCAATCTTCTTAAAACTCTGCATTCTGATAGAGGGCCATGAGACTTACACCTGAGTGCAAAAATGGAGGCTCTAGACCCTTCCAGAGCTGAGATATCGAAAATCAAAATTTCGACCAGAAAAAAAAACGACAGTGTTACCCCTTACGTTTTTTTTTTTTGGGCGAAAAATTAAGTATCCCCAATCTTCTTGAAACTCTGCATTCTGATAGAGGGCCATGAGACTTACACCTGAGTGCAAAAATGGAGGCTCTAGACCCTTCCAGAGCTGAGATATTGAAAATCAAAATTTCGACCAGAAAAAAAAAAAGACAGTGTTACCCCTTACGTTTTTTTTTTGGGGCGAAAAATTAAGTATCCCCAATCTTCTTAAAACTCTGCATTCTGATAGAGGGCCATGAGACTTACACCTGAGTGCAAAAATGGAGGCTCTAGACCCTTCCAGAGCTGAGATATCGAAAATCAAAATTTCGACCAGAAAAAAAAAACGACAGTGTTACCCCTTACGTTTTTTTTTTTTGGGCGAAAAATTAAGTATCCCCAATCTTCTTAAAACTCTGCATTCTGATAGAGGGCCATGAGACTTACACCTGAGTGCAAAAATGGAGGCTCTAGACCCTTCCAGAGCTGAGATATCGAAAATCAAAATTTCGACCAGAAAAAAAAACGACAGTGTTACCCCTTACGTTTTTTTTTTTTGGGCGAAAAATTAAGTATCCCCAATCTTCTTGAAACTCTGCATTCTGATAGAGGGCCATGAGACTTACACCTGAGTGCAAAAATGGAGGCTCTAGACCCTTCCAGAGCTGAGATATCGAAAATCAAAATTTCGACCAGAAAAAAAAAACGACAGTGTTACCCCTTACGTTTTTTTTTTTTTGGGCGAAAAATTAAGTATCCCCAATCTTCTTGAAACTCTGCATTCTGATAGAGGGCCATGAGACTTACACCTGAGTGCAAAAATGGAGGCTCTAGACCCTTCCAGAGCTGAGATATCGAAAATCAAAATTTCGACCAGAAAAAAAAACGACAGTGTTACCCCTTACGTTTTTTTTTTTTGGGCAAAAATTAAAGTATCCCCAATCTTCTTGAAACTCTGCATTCTGATAGAGGGCCTTGAGACTTACACCTGAGTGCAAAAATGGAGGCTCTAGACCCATCCAGAGCTGAGATATCAAAAATCAAAATTTTGACCAGAAAAAAAAACGACAGTGTTACCCCTTATGTTTTTTTTTTTGGGCGAAAAATTAAGTATCCCCAATCTTCTTGAATCTCTGCATTCTGATAGAGGGCCATGAGACTTACACCTGAGTGCAAAAATGGAGGCTCTAGACCCATCCAGAGCTGAGATATCAAAAATCAAAATTTTGACCAGAAAAAAAAACGACAGTGTTACCCCTTATGTTTTTTTTTTTGGGCGAAAAATTAAGTATCCCCAATCTTCTTGAATCTCTGCATTCTGATAGAGGGCCATGAGACTTACACCTGAGTGCAAAAATGGAGGCTCTAGACCCTTCCAGAGCTGAGATATTGAAAATCAAAATTTCGACCAGAAAAAAAAAGACAGTGTTACCCCTTACGTTTTTTTTTTGGGGCGAAAAATTAAGTATCCCCAATCTTCTTAAAACTCTGCATTCTGATAGAGGGCCATGAGACTTACACCTGAGTGCAAAAATGGAGGCTCTAGACCCTTCCAGAGCTGAGATATCGAAAATCAAAATTTCGACCAGAAAAAAAAACGACAGTGTTACCCCTTACGTTTTTTTTTTTTGGGCGAAAAATTAAGTATCCCCAATCTTCTTAAAACTCTGCATTCTGATAGAGGGCAATGAGACTTACACCTGAGTGCAAAAATGGAGGCTCTAGACCCTTCAAGAGCTGAGATATCGAAAATCAAAATTTCGACCAGGAAAAAAAAAACGACAGTGTTACCCCTTACGTTTTTTTTTTTTGGGCGAAAAATTAAGTATCCCCAATCTTCTTGAAACTCTGCATTCTGATAGAGGGCCATGAGACTTACACCTGAGTGCAAAAATGGAGGCTCTAGACCCTTCCAGAGCTGAGAAATCGAAAATCAAAATTTCGACCAGAAAAAAAAAAACGACAGTGTTACCCCTTACGTTTTTTTTTTTTTTTTGGGCGAAAAATTAAGTATCCCCAATCTTCTTGAAACTCTGCATTCTGATAGAGGGCCATGAGACTTACACCTGAGTGCAAAAATGGAGGCTCTAGACCCTTCCAGAGCTGAGATATCGAAAATCAAAATTTCGACCAGAAAAAAAAAAGACAGTGTTACCCCTTACGTTTTTTTTTTTTTTTGGGCGAAAAATTAAGTATCCCCAATCTTCTTGAAACTCTGCATTCTGATAGAGGGCCATGAGACTTACACCTGAGTGCAAAAATGGAGGCTCTAGACCCTTCCAGAGCTGAGATATTGAAAATCAAAATTTCGACCAGAAAAAAAAAAAAGACAGTGTTACCCCTTACGGTTTTTTTTTGGGGCGAAAAATTAAGTATCCCCAATCTTCTTAAAACTCTGCATTCTGATAGAGGGCCATGAGACTTACACCTGAGTGCAAAAATGGAGGCTCTAGACCCTTCCAGAGCTGAGATATCGAAAATCAAAATTTCGACCAGAAAAAAAAAACGACAGTGTTACCCCTTACGTTTTTTTTTTTTGGGCGAAAAATTAAGTATCCCCAATCTTCTTAAAACTCTGCATTCTGATAGAGGGCCATGAGACTTACACCTGAGTGCAAAAATGGAGGCTCTAGACCCTTCCAGAGCTGAGATATCGAAAATCAAAATTTCGACCAGAAAAAAAAACGACAGTGTTACCCCTTACGTTTTTTTTTTTTGGGCGAAAAATTAAGTATCCCCAATCTTCTTGAAACTCTGCATTCTGATAGAGGGCCATGAGACTTACACCTGAGTGCAAAAATGGAGGCTCTAGACCCTTCCAGAGCTGAGATATTGAAAATCAAAATTTCGACCAGAAAAAAAAAAAAGACAGTGTTACCCCTTACGTTTTTTTTTTGGGGCGAAAAATTAAGTATCCCCAATCTTCTTAAAACTCTGCATTCTGATAGAGGGCCATGAGACTTACACCTGAGTGCAAAAATGGAGGCTCTAGACCCTTCCAGAGCTGAGATATCGAAAATCAAAATTTCGACCAGAAAAAAAAAACGACAGTGTTACCCCTTACGTTTTTTTTTTTTGGGCGAAAAATTAAGTATCCCCAATCTTCTTAAAACTCTGCATTCTGATAGAGGGCCATGAGACTTACACCTGAGTGCAAAAATGGAGGCTCTAGACCCTTCCAGAGCTGAGATATCGAAAATCAAAATTTCGACCAGAAAAAAAAAACGACAGTGTTACCCCTTACGTTTTTTTTTTTTGGGCGAAAAATTAAGTATCCCCAATCTTCTTAAAACTCTGCATTCTGATAGAGGGCCATGAGACTTACACCTGAGTGCAAAAATGGAGGCTCTAGACCCTTCCAGAGCTGAGATATCGAAAATCAAAATTTCGACCAGAAAAAAAAACGACAGTGTTACCCCTTACGTTTTTTTTTTTTGGGCGAAAAATTAAGTATCCCCAATCTTCTTGAAACTCTGCATTCTGATAGAGGGCCATGAGACTTACACCTGAGTGCAAAAATGGAGGCTCTAGACCCTTCCAGAGCTGAGATATCGAAAATCAAAATTTCGACCAGAAAAAAAAAACGACAGTGTTACCCCTTACGTTTTTTTTTTTTGGGCGAAAAATTAAGTATCCCCAATCTTCTTGAAACTCTGCATTCTGATAGAGGGCCATGAGACTTACACCTGAGTGCAAAAATGGAGGCTCTAGACCCTTCCAGAGCTGAGATATCGAAAATCAAAATTTCGACCAGAAAAAAAAACGACAGTGTTACCCCTTACGTTTTTTTTTTTTTGGGCAAAAATTAAAGTATCCCCAATCTTCTTGAAACTCTGCATTCTGATAGAGGGCCTTGAGACTTACACCTGAGTGCAAAAATGGAGGCTCTAGACCCATCCAGAGCTGAGATATCAAAAATCAAAATTTTGACCAGAAAAAAAAACGACAGTGTTACCCCTTATGTTTTTTTTTTTGGGCGAAAAATTAAGTATCCCCAATCTTCTTGAATCTCTGCATTCTGATAGAGGGCCATGAGACTTACACCTGAGTGCAAAAATGGAGGCTCTAGACCCATCCAGAGCTGAGATATCAAAAATCAAAATTTTGACCAGAAAAAAAAACGACAGTGTTACCCCTTATGTTTTTTTTTTTGGGCGAAAAATTAAGTATCCCCAATCTTCTTGAATCTCTGCATTCTGATAGAGGGCCATGAGACTTACACCTGAGTGCAAAAATGGAGGCTCTAGACCCTTCCAGAGCTGAGATATTGAAAATCAAAATTTCGACCAGAAAAAAAAAGACAGTGTTACCCCTTACGTTTTTTTTTTTGGGGCGAAAAATTAAGTATCCCCAATCTTCTTAAAACTCTGCATTCTGATAGAGGGCCATGAGACTTACACCTGAGTGCAAAAATGGAGGCTCTAGACCCTTCCAGAGCTGAGATATCGAAAATCAAAATTTCGACCAGAAAAAAAAACGACAGTGTTACCCCTTACGTTTTTTTTTTTTGGGCGAAAAATTAAGTATCCCCAATCTTCTTAAAACTCTGCATTCTGATAGAGGGCAATGAGACTTACACCTGAGTGCAAAAATGGAGGCTCTAGACCCTTCAAGAGCTGAGATATCGAAAATCAAAATTTCGACCAGGAAAAAAAAAACGACAGTGTTACCCCTTACGTTTTTTTTTTTTGGGCGAAAAATTAAGTATCCCCAATCTTCTTGAAACTCTGCATTCTGATAGAGGGCCATGAGACTTACACCTGAGTGCAAAAATGGAGGCTCTAGACCCTTCCAGAGCTGAGAAATCGAAAATCAAAATTTCGACCAGAAAAAAAAAAACGACAGTGTTACCCCTTACGTTTTTTTTTTTTTTTTGGGCGAAAAATTAAGTATCCCCAATCTTCTTGAAACTCTGCATTCTGATAGAGGGCCATGAGACTTACACCTGAGTGCAAAAATGGAGGCTCTAGACCCTTCCAGAGCTGAGATATCGAAAATCAAAATTTCGACCAGAAAAAAAAAACGACAGTGTTACCCCTTACGTTTTTGTTTTTTTTGGGCGAAAAATTAAGTATCCCCAATCTTCTTGAAACTCTGCATTCTGATAGAGGGCCATGAGACTTACACATGAGTGCAAAAATGGAGGCTCTAGACCCTTCCAGAGCTGAGATATCGAAAATCAAAATTTCGACCAGAAAAAAAAAACGACAGTGTTACCCCTTACGTTTTTTTTTTTGGGTGAAAAATTAAGTATCCCCAATCTTCTTGAATCTCTGCATTCTGATAGAGGGCCATGATACTTACACCTGAGTGCAAAAATGGAGGCTCTAGACCCTTCCAGAGCTGAGATATTGAAAATCAAAATTTCGACCAGAAAAAAAAAAGACAGTGTTACCCCTTACGTTTTTTTTTTGGGGCGAAAAATTAAGTATCCCCAATCTTCTTAAAACTCTGCATTCTGATAGAGGGCCATGAGACTTACACCTGAGTGCAAAAATGGAGGCTCTAGACCCTTCCAGAGCTGAGATATCGAAAATCAAAATTTCGACCAGAAAAAAAAACGACAGTGTTACCCCTTACGTTTTTTTTTTTGGGCGAAAAATTAAGTATCCCCAATCTTCTTGAAACTCTGCATTCTGATAGAGGGCCATGAGACTTACACCTGAGTGCAAAAATGGAGGCTCTAGACCCTTCCAGAGCTGAGATATCGAAAATCAAAATTTCGACCAGAAAAAAAAACGACAGTGTTACCCCTTACGTTTTTTTTTTTGGGCGAAAAATTAAGTATCCCCAATCTTCTTGAAACTCTGCATTCTGATAGAGGGCCATGAGACTTACACCTGAGTGCAAAAATGGAGGCTCTAGACCCTTCCAGAGCTGAGATATCGAAAATCAAAATTTCGACCAGAAAAAAAAACCGACAGTGTTACCCCTTACGTTTTTTTTTTTGGGCGAAAAATTAAGTATCCCCAATCTTCTTGAAACTCTGCATTCTGATAGAGGGCCATGAGACTTACACCTGAGTGCAAAAATGGAGGCTCTAGACCCTTCCAGAGCTGAGATATCGAAAATCAAAATTTCGACCAGAAAAAAAAAACGACAGTGTTACCCCTTACGTTTTTTTTGGGGGGGCGAAAAATTAAGTATCCCCAATCTTCTTGAAACTCTGCATTCTGATAGAGGGCCATGAGACTTACACCTGAGTGCAAAAATGGAGGCTCTAGACCCTTCCAGAGCTGAGATATCGAAAATCAAAATTTCGACCAGAAAAAAAAACGACAGTGTTACCCCTTACGTTTTTTTTTTTGGGCGAAAAATTAAGTATCCCCAATCTTCTTGAAACTCTGCATTCTGATAGAGGGCCATGAGACTTACACCTGAGTGCAAAAATGGAGGCTCTAGACCCTTCCAGAGCTGAGATATCGAAAATCAAAATTTCGACCAGAAAAAAAAACGACAGTGTTACCCCTTACGTTTTTTTTTTTGGGCGAAAAATTAAGTATCCCCAATCTTCTTGAAACTCTGCATTCTGATAGAGGGTCATGAGACTTACACCTGAGTGCAAAAATGGAGGCTCTAGACCCTTCCAGAGCTGAGATATCGAAAATCAAAATTTCGACCAGAAAAAAAAACGACAGTGTTTACCCCTTACGTTTTTTTTTTTGGGCGAAAAATTAAGTATCCCCAATCTTCTTGAAACTCTGCATTCTGATAGAGGGCCATGAGACTTACACCTGAGTGCAAAAATGGAGGCTCTAGACCCTTCCAGAGCTGAGATATCGAAAATCAAAATTTCGACCAGAAAAAAAAACGACAGTGTTACCCCTTACGTTTTTTTTTTTGGGCGAAAAATTAAGTATCCCCAATCTTCTTGAAACTCTGCATTCTGATAGAGGGCCATGAGACTTACACCTGAGTGCAAAAATGGAGGCTCTAGACCCTTCCAGAGCTGAGATATCGAAAATCAAAATTTCGACCAGAAAAAAAAACGACAGTGTTACCCCTTACGTTTTTTTTTTTGGGCGAAAAATTAAGTATCCCCAATCTTCTTGAAACTCTGCATTCTGATAGAGGGTCATGAGACTTACACCTGAGTGCAAAAATGGAGGCTCTAGACCCTTCCAGAGCTGAGATATCGAAAATCAAAATTTCGACCAGAAAAAAAACGACAGTGTTACCCCTTACGTTTTTTTTTTTGGGCGAAAAATTAAGTATCCCCAATCTTCTTGAAACTCTGCATTCTGATAGAGGGCCATGAGACTTACACCTGAGTGCAAAAATGGAGGCTCTAGACCCTTCCAGAGCTGAGATATCGAAAATCAAAATTTCGACCAGAAAAAAAAACGACAGTGTTACCCCTTACGTTTTTTTTTTTTGGGCGAAAAATTAAGTATCCCCAATCTTCTTGAAACTCTGCATTCTGATAGAGGGCCATGAGACTTACACCTGAGTGCAAAAATGGAGGCTCTAGACCCTTCCAGAGCTGAGATATCGAAAATCAAAATTTCGACCAGAAAAAAAAAAACGACAGTGTTACCCCTTACGTTTTTTTTTTTGGGCGAAAAATTAAGTATCCCCAATCTTCTTAAAACTCTGCATTCTGATAGAGGGCCATGAGACTTACACCTGAGTGCAAAAATGGAGGCTCTAGACCCTTCCAGAGCTGAGATATCGAAAATCAAAATTTCGACCAGAAAAAAAAAACGACAGTGTTACCCCTTACGTTTTTTTTTTTTGGGCGAAAAATTAAGTATCCCCAATCTTCTTGAATCTCTGCATTCTGATAGAGGGCCATGAGACTTACACCTGAGTGCAAAAATGGAGGCTCTAGACCCATCCAGAGCTGAGATATCAAAAATCAAAATTTTGACCAGAAAAAAAAACGACAGTGTTACCCCTTATGTTTTTTTTTTTGGGCGAAAAATTAAGTATCCCCAATCTTCTTGAATCTCTGCATTCTGATAGAGGGCCATGAGACTTACACCTGAGTGCAAAAATGGAGGCTCTAGACCCTTCCAGAGCTGAGATATTGAAAATCAAAATTTCGACCAGAAAAAAAAAGACAGTGTTACCCCTTACGTTTTTTTTTTTGGGGCGAAAAATTAAGTATCCCCAATCTTCTTAAAACTCTGCATTCTGATAGAGGGCCATGAGACTTACACCTGAGTGCAAAAATGGAGGCTCTAGACCCTTCCAGAGCTGAGATATCGAAAATCAAAATTTCGACCAGAAAAAAAAACGACAGTGTTACCCCTTACGTTTTTTTTTTTTGGGCGAAAAATTAAGTATCCCCAATCTTCTTAAAACTCTGCATTCTGATAGAGGGCAATGAGACTTACACCTGAGTGCAAAAATGGAGGCTCTAGACCCTTCAAGAGCTGAGATATCGAAAATCAAAATTTCGACCAGAAAAAAAAACGACAGTGTTACCCCTTACGTTTTTTTTTTTTGGGCGAAAAATTAAGTATCCCCAATCTTCTTGAAACTCTGCATTCTGATAGAGGGCCATGAGACTTACACCTGAGTGCAAAAATGGAGGCTCTAGACCCTTCCAGAGCTGAGATATCGAAAATCAAAATTTCGACCAGAAAAAAAAAACGACAGTGTTACCCCTTACGTTTTTTTTTTTTGGGCGAAAAATTAAGTATCCCCAATCTTCTTGAAACTCTGCATTCTGATAGAGGGCCATGAGACTTACACCTGAGTGCAAAAATGGAGGCTCTAGACCCTTCCAGAGCTGAGATATCGAAAATCAAAATTTCGACCAGAAAAAAAAACGACAGTGTTACCCCTTACGTTTTTTTTTTTTTGGGCAAAAATTAAAGTATCCCCAATCTTCTTGAAACTCTGCATTCTGATAGAGGGCCTTGAGACTTACACCTGAGTGCAAAAATGGAGGCTCTAGACCCATCCAGAGCTGAGATATCAAAAATCAAAATTTTGACCAGAAAAAAAAACGACAGTGTTACCCCTTATGTTTTTTTTTTTGGGCGAAAAATTAAGTATCCCCAATCTTCTTGAATCTCTGCATTCTGATAGAGGGCCATGAGACTTACACCTGAGTGCAAAAATGGAGGCTCTAGACCCATCCAGAGCTGAGATATCAAAAATCAAAATTTTGACCAGAAAAAAAAACGACAGTGTTACCCCTTATGTTTTTTTTTTTGGGCGAAAAATTAAGTATCCCCAATCTTCTTGAATCTCTGCATTCTGATAGAGGGCCATGAGACTTACACCTGAGTGCAAAAATGGAGGCTCTAGACCCTTCCAGAGCTGAGATATTAAAAATCAAAATTTCGACCAGAAAAAAAAAGACAGTGTTACCCCTTACGTTTTTTTTTTTGGGGCGAAAAATTAAGTATCCCCAATCTTCTTAAAACTCTGCATTCTGATAGAGGGCCATGAGACTTACACCTGAGTGCAAAAATGGAGGCTCTAGACCCTTCCAGAGCTGAGATATCGAAAATCAAAATTTCGACCAGAAAAAAAAACGACAGTGTTACCCCTTACGTTTTTTTTTTTTGGGCGAAAAATTAAGTATCCCCAATCTTCTTAAAACTCTGCATTCTGATAGAGGGCAATGAGACTTACACCTGAGTGCAAAAATGGAGGCTCTAGACCCTTCAAGAGCTGAGATATCGAAAATCAAAATTTCGACCAGGAAAAAAAAACGACAGTGTTACCCCTTACGTTTTTTTTTTTTGGGCGAAAAATTAAGTATCCCCAATCTTCTTGAAACTCTGCATTCTGATAGAGGGCCATGAGACTTACACCTGAGTGCAAAAATGGAGGCTCTAGACCCTTCCAGAGCTGAGAAATCGAAAATCAAAATTTCGACCAGAAAAAAAAAAACGACAGTGTTACCCCTTACGTTTTTTTTTTTTTTGGGCGAAAAATTAAGTATCCCCAATCTTCTTGAAACTCTGCATTCTGATAGAGGGCCATGAGACTTACACCTGAGTGCAAAAATGGAGGCTCTAGACCCTTCCAGAGCTGAGATATCGAAAATCAAAATTTCGACCAGAAAAAAAAAACGACAGTGTTACCCCTTACGTTTTTGTTTTTTTTGGGCGAAAAATTAAGTATCCCCAATCTTCTTGAAACTCTGCATTCTGATAGAGGGCCATGAGACTTACACATGAGTGCAAAAATGGAGGCTCTAGACCCTTCCAGAGCTGAGATATCGAAAATCAAAATTTCGACCAGAAAAAAAAAACGACAGTGTTACCCCTTACGTTTTTTTTTTTGGGTGAAAAATTAAGTATCCCCAATCTTCTTGAATCTCTGCATTCTGATAGAGGGCCATGATACTTACACCTGAGTGCAAAAATGGAGGCTCTAGACCCTTCCAGAGCTGAGATATTGAAAATCAAAATTTCGACCAGAAAAAAAAAAAGACAGTGTTACCCCTTACGTTTTTTTTTTTGGGCGAAAAATTAAGTATCCCCAATCTTCTTGAAACTCTGCATTCTGATAGAGGGCCATGAGACTTACACCTGAGTGCAAAAATGGAGGCTCTAGACCCTTCCAGAGCTGAGATATCGAAAATCAAAATTTCGACCAGAAAAAAAAAACGACAGTGTTACCCCTTACGTTTTTTTGGGGGGGGCGAAAAATTAAGTATCCCCAATCTTCTTGAAACTCTGCATTCTGATAGAGGGCCATGAGACTTACACCTGAGTGCAAAAATGGAGGCTCTAGACCCTTCCAGAGCTGAGATATCGAAAATCAAAATTTCGACCAGAAAAAAAAACGACAGTGTTACCCCTTACGTTTTTTTTTTGGGCGAAAAATTAAGTATCCCCAATCTTCTTGAAACTCTGCATTCTGATAGAGGGCCATGAGACTTACACCTGAGTGCAAAAATGGAGGCTCTAGACCCTTCCAGAGCTGAGATATCGAAAATCAAAATTTCGACCAGAAAAAAAAACGACAGTGTTACCCCTTACGTTTTTTTTTTGGGCGAAAAATTAAGTATCCCCAATCTTCTTGAAACTCTGCATTCTGATAGAGGGTCATGAGACTTACACCTGAGTGCAAAAATGGAGGCTCTAGACCCTTCCAGAGCTGAGATATCGAAAATCAAAATTTCGACCAGAAAAAAAAACGACAGTGTTACCCCTTACGTTTTTTTTTTTGGGCGAAAAATTAAGTATCCCCAATCTTCTTGAAACTCTGCATTCTGATAGAGGGCCATGAGACTTACACCTGAGTGCAAAAATGGAGGCTCTAGACCCTTCCAGAGCTGAGATATCGAAAATCAAAATTTCGACCAGAAAAAAAAAACGACAGTGTTACCCCTTACGTTTTTTTTTTTGGGCGAAAAATTAAGTATCCCCAATCTTCTTGAAACTCTGCATTCTGATAGAGGGTCATGAGACTTACACCTGAGTGCAAAAATGGAGGCTCTAGACCCTTCCAGAGCTGAGATATCGAAAATCAAAATTTCGACCAGAAAAAAAACGACAGTGTTACCCCTTACGTTTTTTTTTTTGGGCGAAAAATTAAGTATCCCCAATCTTCTTGAAACTCTGCATTCTGATAGAGGGCCATGAGACTTACACCTGAGTGCAAAAATGGAGGCTCTAGACCCTTCCAGAGCTGAGATATCGAAAATCAAAATTTCGACCAGAAAAAAAAACGACAGTGTTACCCCTTACGTTTTTTTTTTTTGGGCGAAAAATTAAGTATCCCCAATCTTCTTGAAACTCTGCATTCTGATAGAGGGCCATGAGACTTACACCTGAGTGCAAAAATGGAGGCTCTAGACCCTTCCAGAGCTGAGATATCGAAAATCAAAATTTCGACCAGAAAAAAAAAAACGACAGTGTTACCCCTTACGTTTTTTTTTTTGGGCGAAAAATTAAGTATCCCCAATCTTCTTAAAACTCTGCATTCTGATAGAGGGCCATGAGACTTACACCTGAGTGCAAAAATGGAGGCTCTAGACCCTTCCAGAGCTGAGATATCGAAAATCAAAATTTCGACCAGAAAAAAAAAACGACAGTGTTACCCCTTACGTTTTTTTTTTTTGGGCGAAAAATTAAGTATCCCCAATCTTCTTGAATCTCTGCATTCTGATAGGGGGCCATGAGACTTACACCTGAGTGCAAAAATGGAGGCTCTAGACCCATCCAGAGCTGAGATATCAAAAATCAAAATTTTGACCAGAAAAAAAAACGACAGTGTTACCCCTTATGTTTTTTTTTTTGGGCGAAAAATTAAGTATCCCCAATCTTCTTGAATCTCTGCATTCTGATAGAGGGCCATGAGACTTACACCTGAGTGCAAAAATGGAGGCTCTAGACCCTTCCAGAGCTGAGATATTGAAAATCAAAATTTCGACCAGAAAAAAAAAGACAGTGTTACCCCTTACGTTTTTTTTTTTGGGGCGAAAAATTAAGTATCCCCAATCTTCTTAAAACTCTGCATTCTGATAGAGGGCCATGAGACTTACACCTGAGTGCAAAAATGGAGGCTCTAGACCCTTCCAGAGCTGAGATATCGAAAATCAAAATTTCGACCAGAAAAAAAAACGACAGTGTTACCCCTTACGTTTTTTTTTTTTGGGCGAAAAATTAAGTATCCCCAATCTTCTTAAAACTCTGCATTCTGATAGAGGGCAATGAGACTTACACCTGAGTGCAAAAATGGAGGCTCTAGACCCTTCAAGAGCTGAGATATCGAAAATCAAAATTTCGACCAGGAAAAAAAAACGACAGTGTTACCCCTTACGTTTTTTTTTTTTGGGCGAAAAATTAAGTATCCCCAATCTTCTTGAAACTCTGCATTCTGATAGAGGGCCATGAGACTTACACCTGAGTGCAAAAATGGAGGCTCTAGACCCTTCCAGAGCTGAGAAATCGAAAATCAAAATTTCGACCAGAAAAAAAAAAACGACAGTGTTACCCCTTACGTTTTTTTTTTTTTTTTGGGCGAAAAATTAAGTATCCCCAATCTTCTTGAAACTCTGCATTCTGATAGAGGGCCATGAGACTTACACCTGAGTGCAAAAATGGAGGCTCTAGACCCTTCCAGAGCTGAGATATCGAAAATCAAAATTTCGACCAGAAAAAAAAACCGACAGTGTTACCCCTTACGTTTTTGTTTTTTTTGGGCGAAAAATTAAGTATCCCCAATCTTCTTGAAACTCTGCATTCTGATAGAGGGCCATGAGACTTACACATGAGTGCAAAAATGGAGGCTCTAGACCCTTCCAGAGCTGAGATATCGAAAATCAAAATTTCGACCAGAAAAAAAAAACGACAGTGTTACCCCTTACGTTTTTTTTTTGGGTGAAAAATTAAGTATCCCCAATCTTCTTGAATCTCTGCATTCTGATAGAGGGCCATGAGACTTACACCTGAGTGCAAAAATGGAGGCTCTAGACCCTTCCAGAGCTGAGATATTGAAAATCAAAATTTCGACCAGAAAAAAAAAAAGACAGTGTTACCCCTTACGTTTTTTTTTTGGGGCGAAAAATTAAGTATCCCCAATCTTCTTAAAACTCTGCATTCTGATAGAGGGCCATGAGACTTACACCTGAGTGCAAAAATGGAGGCTCTAGACCCTTCCAGAGCTGAGATATCGAAAATCAAAATTTCGACCAGAAAAAAAAACGACAGTGTTACCCCTTACGTTTTTTTTTTTGGGCGAAAAATTAAGTATCCCCAATCTTCTTGAAACTCTGCATTCTGATAGAGGGCCATGAGACTTACACCTGTGTGCAAAAATGGAGGCTCTAGACCCTTCCAGAGCTGAGATATCGAAAATCAAAATTTCGACCAGAAAAAAAAACCGACAGTGTTACCCCTTACGTTTTTTTTTTTTGGGCGAAAAATTAAGTATCCCCAATCTTCTTGAAACTCTGCATTCTGATAGAGGGCCATGAGACTTACACCTGAGTGCAAAAATGGAGGCTCTAGACCCTTCCAGAGCTGAGATATCGAAAATCAAAATTTCGACCAGAAAAAAAAAACGACAGTGTTACCCCTTACGTTTTTTTTGGGGGGGCGAAAAATTAAGTATCCCCAATCTTCTTGAAACTCTGCATTCTGATAGAGGGCCATGAGACTTACACCTGAGTGCAAAAATGGAGGCTCTAGACCCTTCCAGAGCTGAGATATCGAAAATCAAAATTTCGACCAGAAAAAAAACGACAGTGTTACCCCTTACGTTTTTTTTGGGGGGGCGAAAAATTAAGTATCCCCAATCTTCTTGAAACTCTGGATTCTGATAGAGGGCCATGAGACTTACACCTGAGTGCAAAAATGGAGGCTCTAGACCCTTCCAGAGCTGAGATATCGAAAATCAAAATTTCGACCAGAAAAAAAACGACAGTGTTACCCCTTACGTTTTTTTTTTTGGGCGAAAAATTAAGTATCCCCAATCTTCTTGAAACTCTGCATTCTGATAGAGGGCCATGAGACTTACACCTGAGTGCAAAAATGGAGGCTCTAGACCCTTCCAGAGCTGAGATATCGAAAATCAAAATTTCGACCAGAAAAAAAAACGACAGTGTTACCCCTTACGTTTTTTTTTTTGGGCGAAAAATTAAGTATCCCCAATCTTCTTGAAACTCTGCATTCTGATAGAGGGTCATGAGACTTACACCTGAGTGCAAAAATGGAGGCTCTAGACCCTTCCAGAGCTGAGATATCGAAAATCAAAATTTCGACCAGAAAAAAAAACGACAGTGTTACCCCTTACGTTTTTTTTTTTGGGCAAAAAATTAAGTATCCCCAATCTTCTTGAAACTCTGCATTCTGATAGAGGGCCATGAGACTTACACCTGAGTGCAAAAATGGAGGCTCTAGACCCTTCCAGAGCTGAGATATCGAAAATCAAAATTTCGACCAGAAAAAAAAAAACGACAGTGTTACCCCTTACGTTTTTTTTTTTGGGCGAAAAATTAAGTATCCCCAATCTTCTTAAAACTCTGCATTCTGATAGAGGGCAATTAGACTTACACCTGAGTGCAAAAATGGAGGCTCTAGACCCTTCCAGAGCTGAGATATCGAAAATCAAAATTTCGACCAGAAAAAAAAAACGACAGTGTTACCCCTTACGTTTTTTTTTTTTGGGCGAAAAATTAAGTATCCCCAATCTTCTTGAAACTCTGCATTCTGATAGAGGGCCATGAGACTTACACCTGAGTGCAAAAATGGAGGCTCTAGACCCTTCCAGAGCTGAGATATCGAAAATCAAAATTTCGACCAGAAAAAAAAACGACAGTGTTACCCCTTACGTTTTTTTTTTTGGGCGAAAAATTAAGTATCCCCAATCTTCTTGAAACTCTGCATTCTGATAGAGGGTCATGAGACTTACACCTGAGTGCAAAAATGGAGGCTCTAGACCCTTCCAGAGCTGAGATATCGAAAATCAAAATTTCGACCAGAAAAAAAAACGACAGTGTTACCCCTTACGTTTTTTTTTTTGGGCAAAAAATTAAGTATCCCCAATCTTCTTGAAACTCTGCATTCTGATAGAGGGCCATGAGACTTACACCTGAGTGCAAAAATGGAGGCTCTAGACCCTTCCAGAGCTGAGATATCGAAAATCAAAATTTCGACCAGAAAAAAAAAAACGACAGTGTTACCCCTTACGTTTTTTTTTTTGGGCGAAAAATTAAGTATCCCCAATCTTCTTAAAACTCTGCATTCTGATAGAGGGCAATTAGACTTACACCTGAGTGCAAAAATGGAGGCTCTAGACCCTTCCAGAGCTGAGATATCGAAAATCAAAATTTCGACCAGAAAAAAAAACGACAGTGTTACCCCTTACGTTTTTTTTTTTTGGGCGAAAAATTAAGTATCCCCAATCTTCTTGAAACTCTGCATTCTGATAGAGGGCCATGAGACTTACACCTGAGTGCAAAAATGGAGGCTCTAGACCCTTCCAGAGCTGAGATATCGAAAATCAAAATTTCGACCAGAAAAAAAAAACGACAGTGTTACCCCTTACGTTTTTTTTTTTTGGGGCGAAAAATTAAGTATCCCCAATCTTCTTGAAACTCTGCATTCTGATAGAGGGCCACGAGACTTACACCTGAGTGCAAAAATGGAGGCTCTAGACCCTTCCAGAGCTGAGAAATCGAAAATCAAAATTTCGACCAGAAAAAAAAACGACAGTGTTACCCCTTACGTTTTTTTTTTTTGGGCGAAAAATTAAGTATCCCCAATCTTCTTAAAACTCTGCATTCTGATAGAGGGCCATGAGACTTACACCTGAGTGCAAAAATGGAGGCTCTAGACCCTTCCAGAGCTGAGATATCGAAAATCAAAATTTCGACCAGAAAAAAAAACGACAGTGTTACCCCTTACGGTTTTTTTTTTTGGGCGAAAAATTAAGTGTCCCCAATCTTCTTGAAACTCTGCATTCTGATAGAGGGCCATGAGACTTACACCTGAGTGCAAAAATGGAGGCTCTAGACCCTTCCAGAGCTGAGATATTGAAAATCAAAATTTCGACCAGAAAAAAAAAAAAGACAGTGTTACCCCTTACGTTTTTTTTTTGGGGCGAAAAATTAAGTATCCCCAATCTTCTTAAAACTCTGCATTCTGATAGAGGGCCATGAGACTTACACCTGAGTGCAAAAATGGAGGCTCTAGACCCTTCCAGAGCTGAGATATCGAAAATCAAAATTTCGACCAGAAAAAAAAAACGACAGTGTTACCCCTTACGTTTTTTTTTTTTGGGCGAAAAATTAAGTATCCCCAATCTTCTTAAAACTCTGCATTCTGATAGAGGGCCATGAGACTTACACCTGAGTGCAAAAATGGAGGCTCTAGACCCTTCCAGAGCTGAGATATCGAAAATCAAAATTTCGACCAGAAAAAAAAACGACAGTGTTACCCCTTACGTTTTTTTTTTTTGGGCGAAAAATTAAGTATCCCCAATCTTCTTGAAACTCTGCATTCTGATAGAGGGCCATGAGACTTACACCTGAGTGCAAAAATGGAGGCTCTAGACCCTTCCAGAGCTGAGATATTGAAAATCTAAATTTCGACCAGAAAAAAAAAAAAGACAGTGTTACCCCTTACGTTTTTTTTTTGGGGCGAAAAATTAAGTATCCCCAATCTTCTTAAAACTCTGCATTCTGATAGAGGGCCATGAGACTTACACCTGAGTGCAAAAATGGAGGCTCTAGACCCTTCCAGAGCTGAGATATCGAAAATCAAAATTTCGACCAGAAAAAAAAAACGACAGTGTTACCCCTTACGTTTTTTTTTTTGGGCGAAAAATTAAGTATCCCCAATCTTCTTAAAACTCTGCATTCTGATAGAGGGCCATGAGACTTACACCTGAGTGCAAAAATGGAGGCTCTAGACCCTTCCAGAGCTGAGATATCGAAAATCAAAATTTCGACCAGAAAAAAAAACGACAGTGTTACCCCTTACGTTTTTTTTTTTTGGGCGAAAAATTAAGTATCCCCAATCTTCTTGAAACTCTGCATTCTGATAGAGGGCCATGAGACTTACACCTGAGTGCAAAAATGGAGGCTCTAGACCCTTCCAGAGCTGAGATATTGAAAATCAAAATTTCGACCAGAAAAAAAAAAAAGACAGTGTTACCCCTTACGTTTTTTTTTTGGGGCGAAAAATTAAGTATCCCCAATCTTCTTAAAACTCTGCATTCTGATAGAGGGCCATGAGACTTACACCTGAGTGCAAAAATGGAGGCTCTAGACCCTTCCAGAGCTGAGATATCGAAAATCAAAATTTCGACCAGAAAAAAAAAACGACAGTGTTACCCCTTACGTTTTTTTTTTTTGGGCGAAAAATTAAGTATCCCCAATCTTCTTAAAACTCTGCATTCTGATAGAGGGCCATGAGACTTACACCTGAGTGCAAAAATGGAGGCTCTAGACCCTTCCAGAGCTGAGATATCGAAAATCAAAATTTCGACCAGAAAAAAAAACGACAGTGTTACCCCTTACGTTTTTTTTTTTGGGCGAAAAATTAAGTATCCCCAATCTTCTTGAAACTCTGCATTCTGATAGAGGGCCATGAGACTTACACCTGAGTGCAAAAATGGAGGCTCTAGACCCTTCCAGAGCTGAGATATCGAAAATCAAAATTTCGACCAGAAAAAAAAAACGACAGTGTTACCCCTTACGTTTTTTTTTTTTTGGGCGAAAAATTAAGTATCCCCAATCTTCTTGAAACTCTGCATTCTGATAGAGGGCCATGAGACTTACACCTGAGTGCAAAAATGGAGGCTCTAGACCCTTCCAGAGCTGAGATATCGAAAATCAAAATTTCGACCAGAAAAAAAAACGACAGTGTTACCCCTTACGTTTTTTTTTTTTTGGGCGAAAATTAAAGTATCCCCAATCTTCTTGAAACTCTGCATTCTGATAGAGGGCCTTGAGACTTACACCTGAGTGCAAAAATGGAGGCTCTAGACCCTTCCAGAGCTGAGATATCGAAAATCAAAATTTCGACCAGAAAAAAAAAAAAGACAGTGTTACCCCTTACGTTTTTTTTTTCGGGCGAAAAATTAAGTATCCCCAATCTTCTTGAAACTCTGCATTCTGATAGAGGGCCATGAGACTTACACCTGAGTGCAAAAATGGAGGCTCTAGACCCATCCAGAGCTGAGATATCAAAAATCAAAATTTTGACCAGAAAAAAAACGACAGTGTTACCCCTTACGTTTTTTTTTTGGGCGAAAAATTAAGTATCCCCAATCTTCTTGAAACTCTGCATTCTGATAGAGGGCCATGAGACTTACACCTGAGTGCAATAATGGAGGCTCTACCAGAGCTGAGATATCGAAAATCAAAATTTCGACCAGAAAAAAAAACAACAGTGTTACCCCTTACGTTTTTTTTTTTTTGGGCGAAAAATTAAGTATTCCCAATCTTCTTGAAACTCTGCATTCTGATAGAGGGCCATGAGACTTACACCTGAGTGCAAAAATGGAGGCTCTAGACCCTTCCAGAGCTGAGATATCGAAAATCAAAATTTCGACCAGAAAAAAAAAACGACAGTGTTACCCCTTACGTTTTTTTTTTTGGGCGAAAAATTAAGTATCCCCAATCTTCTTGAAACTCTGCATTCTAAAAGAGGGCCATGAGACTTACACCTGAGTGCAAAAATGGAGGCTCTAGACCCTTCCAGAGCTGAGATATCGAAAATCAAAATTTCGACCAGAAAAAAAAAACGACAGTGTTACCCCTTACGTTTTTTTTTTTGGGCGAAAAATTAAGTATCCCCAATCTTCTTGAAACTCTGCATTCTAAAAGAGGGCCATGAGACTTACACCTGAGTGCAAAAATGGAGGCTCTAGATCCTTCCAGAGCTGAGATATCGAAAATCAAAATTTCGACCAGAAAAAAAAACGACAGTGTTACCCCTTACGTTTTTTTTTTTTGGGCGAAAAATTAAGTATCCCCAATCTTCTTGAAACTCTGCATTCTGATAGAGGGCCATGAGACTTACACCTGAGTGCAAAAATTGAGACTCTAGACCCTTCCAGAGCTGAGATATCGAAAATCAAAATTTCGACCAGAAAAAAAAAACGACAGTGTTACCCCTTACGTTTTTTTTTTGGGGCGAAAAATTAAGTATCCCCAATCTTCTTAAAACTCTGCATTCTGATAGAGGGCCATGAGACTTACACCTGAGTGCAAAAATGGAGGCTCTAGACCCTTCTACAGCTGAGATATCGAAAATCAAAATTTCGACCAGAAAAAAAAACGACAGTGTTACCCCTTACGTTTTTTTTTTGGGGGGGGCGAAAAATTAAGTATCCCCAATCTTCTTGAAACTCTGCATTCTGATAGAGGGCCATGAGACTTACACCTGAGTGCAAAAATGGAGGCTCTAGACCCTTCCAGAGCTGAGATATCGAAAATCTAAATTTCGACCAGAAAAAAAAACGACAGTGTTACCCCTTACGTTTTTTTTGGGGGCGAAAAATTAAGTATCCCCAATCTTCTTGAAATTCTGCATTCTGATAGAGGGCCATGAGACTTACACGTGAGTGCAAAAATGGAGGCTCTAGACCCTTCTAGAGCTGAGATATAAAAAATCAAAATTTCGACCAGAAAAAAAAAAACGACAGTGTTACCCCTTACGTTTTTTTTGGGGGGGGGCGAAAAATTAAGTATCCCCAATCTTCTTGAAACTCTGCATTCTGATAGAGGGCCATGAGACTTACACCTGGGTGCAAAAATGGAGGCTCTAGACCCTTCCAGAGCTGAGATATCGAAAATCAAAATTTCGACCAGAAAAAAAAAACGACAGTTACCCCTTACGTTTTTTTTTTTGGGCGAAAAATTAAGTATCCCCAATCTTCTTGAAACTCTGCATTCTGATAGAGTGCCATGAGACTTACACCTGAGTGCAAAAATGGAGGCTCTAGACCCTTCCAGAGCTGAGATATCGAAAATCAAAATTTCGACCAGAAAAAAAACGACAGTGTTACCCCTTACGTTTTTTTTGGGGGCGAAAAATTAAGTATCCCCAATGGAAGCTCTAGACCAGTGTTTCCCAACCCTGTTCCTGGCGGCACACCAACACTGCGTGTATTCTTTGTCTCCCTTATCAAACACACCTGATTCAACCCATCAGCTCATAATCAGGTGGGTTAATGAGCTGATGGGTTGAAAAATCCACGTTTCTCAGGATGTAATTTTTTGTCAAGTAATTTGAAAGTTGCATTCAAAAGGGAGGGCTAAGAAAATACACTCAGCTGAAAATTGCATTTTTAAGTTCACTTATCTGTTCTAAAAATCCGTTCAAAAATGTGATGACGTCACACAATAGCAGAATGCTAGCGTGTTCCAGCCAACAACGGCCTAACCTGTAAGAAATCAAAAGGAAATAAGTACTCGTTCATTCAACTTTTGGCCTATAATCTATATTGAACTTGCGGAATCAACAATAAAATCTTTGTTGATTTAACGACAAGCAGGTGAAAGAGACACATTTAGCCGTTTAGCCCCATAAACTCCCATTCATTCTGCTCTCGCCCGCGATCACCTCCAGTGGAATTCTAATGGAACTGCAACCAAGATGATACACAACGGGGCTAATAGGAAGTGCCAAGGCTCTCCGTTAAACGGGCTCTGGTTACCCCTGATGGCAGTGTATGCCCTGCTATGTCTGTTTGCTTTATATTCGTTTGTTTCTCATTATATGGTGACCTTTTCTAGTTTGAGGTGCACATTAGACTGATAAAAAAACACCAAGAGATTTATTTCTTTATTTCTTTTATTTTGGTATTTACATAAATCATTAGTTTTATCCACATTTGCAAAACTAACCTTCTGGGTTCGTGTCTGCAGCATGGTTTCCGGGGGTGGGTGTTAAGAGGACGGGCGGCCTTCCTGTTCCTCATTTTATGCCATCCCAAAGAATTCTGGGTAGTGTAGGCATAGTCCATTTCTCAATGGGAGCAGGGGGTTATTGTTTCATGTTTTATTGTGTTTATGTTCATTGTATGTAGAAATGTATTTGTTTATTATTTGTATTGTTTTCCTTGTGTAATTAAGGCTGATGTATTTTGAATATTATTTTCATTTTAAGTGTAGTTTTGAATTATGTGTGTGAACATTATTTAATTTCCCTATTACTGTAGAATGGTTGACCCTTTCAGTATAAAGGAATGTATGTTTGTCTGTGAAATCAGTTCTGGTGTAGAGGGTCACCTTGAGTGAGTTTTTTTTTTTTTTTTTGGTTTTGTTTTTTTGATAGGCTATTCTTTATTTGGAAGTCAATAAAGATTTCACTGACTGCAAGCAGTGTCTCCTGCCTTTGCTCTGGTCATGTCTTCGCAATAACAAATCACGTTGGTCCACTTTGGAAAACGTGTAGATGTCACGGTTTAACCCCATTCAAACGTGAAACTTACACGTTTGCGTTAACACATTCCAGTGGAGAGATACCCGGATGTTAACCTATTTTAAATGTATAACATTACAAATGCAGCGAACACACTAATGTCTCCTAATATGTAAGCACTAAAATGCTAACGGCACTGAAGTTACAGGAGTTTCTTCCCGTTGCTAAGCAACGGTATGTCGAGTATTTAAAAGGTTATGGTTAACACGGTTAACGTGGTTTAACATCGATGTAATTCGTTGTTTTAGCGAACCTCTTGCTTAAATGAGGAGCTGGGGGACGCCGGAAAAATAGACGTTTTACTCATTTGGCTACTTCATTAAAACGTGACATTTTGACGTTTTTTTCGGCGTGGATCAAGGCAAATTAATCCTTTTCACTTTGAAAATAATACTTTTTTGCATTTTAATTAATAGAACATTTCTCAGTGATCGTCAATAAAACAAAATTCCATTTTTTCTCGGTTTAATGAAAACCAATAGGTCGTTATGGCAGAGCGTGTAGAATAGGTCAAACAAGTAAGTTTCACGTTTGAGGGGGTTAAACCGTGACATCTACACGTTTTCCAAAGTGGACGAACGTATTTCATGTCTTGTCGTGATATCGGGTTGCATATCCGGTAGAAATATTTAAATTTTGCTGCGCATCGATGTAAGTTTATCATTTAAACGCGTTTTTAAACATTGCGGTTTGGATACAAATTATTTCAAACTGCTCAGGCACAGTGAGCAGCGGGAGAGAATTCATTTTGTAAATGCTGGTTTTGAGACCATGGTGAACCTGAGACGGTTTTGCACAGCGCACTTGAATCCGACTCTGAGGTCTGAAAGTGACAGACGCTGCTAATAAAGATGCTGTCGCCATGTGTGTCAATAATGTTAATCAAACATCAGAAAGAAAGTAATTTAACGTTACTGTATTTGACTGAATTACTTTTGCAAAATTAACAAGAATGAATGTTGAATTTATAGTGAAAACCATGTAGGCTATTGTATATTTGATTACTTTATATAATATAATATTATTCAGTGCTTAAAGTTTTTCATAAGTCGATTTATTGTGCCTTTGTTCTATTTTAATTTGTGACTCTTGTCATCAGTAAGCTTGAGATTATTTTCTTAAGCTACTATTATTTTTTGGTGATATTGAAATTGGTCACAATAATTATGAAATTTTAGTCGCAATACATTTTGATATGATAAAAAAAATCGTGTTAAAAGTAACATAACTTAACTGTGAAGTATATCATAGATGGATAAAATGACTCGTATAATAATATAACATTTAACTCATGTAGTTGGTGACCTAAAGTGGTGGGGGGGCCCTGCAGTAACTCATAGCCCCGGGGCCCAGTGAGCTCTTAATACGGCCCTGGGGGTACCACTGTCTTTTTTTTTTTTTTTCGGGTCGAAATTTTGAGTTGCTCTTCTTGAAACTCTGGATTCTGATAAAGGGCCATGAGACATAGACCTGAGTGCAAAAATGGAGGCTCTATAGACCCTTCCAGAGCTGAGATATTGACGTCCCACGTAGCATTTATGCCATTATAAATATCTCAATATCTCAGCTCTGGAAGGGTCTAGAGCAGTGTTTCCCAACCCTGTTCCTGGCGGCACACCAACACTGCGTGTTTTCTTTGTCTCCCTAATCAAACACACCCGATTCAACCCATCAGCTCATTAACCCACCTGATTATGAGCAAATGGGTTGAGTCAGGTGTGTTTGATAAGGGAGACAAAGAAAACACGCAGTGTTGGTGTGCCGCCAGGAACAGGGTTGGGAAACACTGGTCTAGAGCCTCCATTTTTGCACTCAGGTCTAAGTCTCATGGCCCTCTATCAGAATCCAGCGTTTCAAGAAGATTGGAGAAACGTATTTTTTAACACCAAAAAAAAAAAAAAAAAACGTAAGGGGTACCACTGTCGTTTTTTTTTTTTTTCGGGTCGAAATTTTGAGTTGCTCTGATCTTCTTGAAACTCTGGATTCTGATAGAGGGCCATGAGACATAGACCTTAGTGCAAAAATGGAGGATCTAGACCCTTCCAGAGCTGAGATGTTGACGTCCCACGTAGCATTTATGCCATTATAAATATCTCAATATCTCAGCTCTGGAAGGGTCTAGAGCCTCCATTTTTGCACTCAGGTCTGAGTCTCATGGCCCTCTATCAGAATCCAGAGTTTCAAGAAGATTGGAGAAACTTATTTTTTCGCACAAAAAAAAAAAAAACGTAAGGGGTACCACTGTCGGGTTTTTTTCGGGTCGAAATTTTGAGTTGGTCTGATCTTCTTGAAACGCTGGATTCTGATAGAGGGCCATGAGACTTAGACCTGAGTGCAAAAATGGAGGCTCTAGACCCTTCCAGAGCTGAGATATTGATGTCCCACGTAGCATTTATGCCATTATAAATATCTCAGCTCTGGAAGGGTCTAGAGCCTCCATTTTTGCACTCAGGTCTAAGTCTCATGGCCCTCTATCAGAATCCAGCGTTTCAAGAAGATTGGAGAAACTTATTTTTTAGCACCAAAAAAAAAACGTAAGGGTCGTTTTTTTTTTTTCTCAGGTCGAAATTTTGAGTTGCTCTGATCTTCTTGAAACTCTGGATTCTGATAGAGGGCCATGAGACATAGACCTGAGTGCAAAAATTGAGGATCTAGACCCTTCCAGAGCTGAGATATTGACATCCCACGTAGCATTTATGCAATTATAAATATCTCAATATCTCAGCTCTGGAAGGGTCTAGAGCCTCCATTTTTGCACTCAGGTCTGAGTCTCATGGCCCTCTATCAGAATCCAGCCCTGTATCAGAATCCAAACGTATTTTTTGCACCAAAAAAACAAACAAAAAAACGTAAGGGGTACCACTGTCGTTTTTTCTTTCGGGTCGAAATTTTGAGTTGCTCTGATCTCTGATCCACAGGGCTATGTGTTTTAAGTTGCTCTGATCTCTGATCCACGGGACTATGTGTCCTATAGAGATTGTAAAAAAAAAAAAAAAAAAACTTTTAAGACTGAGTAGGTGTGTCCTAGTATAAATGGTCTACTTGAGCCTAAATTACATGAAATCCTATACTTTAGACAAGCACGCATTGATATAATCAACCCGGTCTCATCCCAAGACGTCATATAACTGACGTTTTGGGACGTCTTTTGACCATACGTCAATATTCGCCTTTTTAGGGCCCCCTTAAACGTCGGTAGATGAGGTTATGGGATCCTAACTCTACCCCAGACCTAAACTTAACCCTAAACCTAACCCGTCACCTAACTGACGTTAAAGGTAAAGCATCAGTTGTAAGACGGCCCGGGATCGCCATCTACCGACGTTTAAGGGGGCCCTAAAAAGGCGGATATTGACGTATGGTCAAAAAACGTCCCAAGACGTCAGTTATATGACTTTTTGGGATGAGACTGTGTTAACATAATAAAACAGACAGACAGAGACTATTAGCAGATAAATCTTTTCAAAACAGAATCACATACAAATGTTTCTTTTTAATGTATCATGTAAGACTTCATTTACAAATCAAACTACAGCAGTTGTACAGAAGTATGAATACACAAGGTGACATAACATCGCTGTATAGGAATGCTGCAACGTTTCAAAAACATCATAAAAACATTCTCCAGAGAAAAGTAAGGCACCGACTGAATCGGTGGGTAAATAGGCAATTCATTTAAAGCATTTTGAGAATAAAGTGAAAGAGCAAAATAAAAAGAATCTGAAACACATACACAATGTTCAGAACATGTATTGTTTAAAACTGGTTTTAGTTGGAACACACCTTGTGAAAGTTGAAGGTGTCAGTGGCATGTTACACCTGAATCATGTTGGGACACAGAGAGCAAAGGTAGAGTGCTTAATGTGCAATAAATCCTAAAACATTTTTATGCTGGTGTTTATTAGTTCTGTAAATTGAACAGAACCTCAGTCACTGAGTAAGAATAAGATGGGTTCCTAAAATGACCATCACTGGTCTGTTGTCTTCTCGCTTACAGACTTCTGAAGAGCTGTGGACAAGCCTTATGGGAGAGGAGGTGTGACAGCTGTGAGCTTTCATCAGGCACTGTTCGGACTCATTCACACACATTAAACATTATAAGAGAAAATGCCGTTTCATCTGTCAAGCTGTAAAGACACAGCAGAGCGTTTGCTATATGATATAAAATGGACACAAAAATGTTCTATATTCTAGATTTTAAAGACAAACACTATTGTAAAAGTTTGGGGTCAGTACGTTTTGTTGTTTGTTTGTTTTAAGAAATTAAAGTTTTTACTCAGCAAGGATACATTAAATTGATCGAAAGTTACAGCAAATACTTTTACAGTACATCGATACAACAAAATCTATTCAAGTAAATGCAATTTTTTTTTTTACTTTTTGTTCATCAGAGAAACCCTAAAACATGCATCACAGTTTCTACAAAAACTTGTTCTGTCTGCACCAAATCAGCATTTCCAAATCTGATTTCTGAAGGATCATGTGACACTGAAGACTGGAGTAATCAACTTTATGGTCACATGAATAAATTAAATTTTAAAATGTATTAAAATAAAATGCCTTGGTGAGCATAAGAGACTTCCATCAAAAACTGTGACAGATTTGTGTGTGCAACAGTTCAATCTAAGTCAAATGACATTTGAGAGTTCTGGCAGAAGGAAAGATTATCAGTGTATATTGTGCTTTTAGTCAATAAAAAAGGCACTTTTACACACAACGAGTTCTGGCAGAAGGGATGATTATCAGTAAACTGAGTTCAAATTTGGTCTGTTCTGTAAAAACTACCATATAATTTCTTGGAAACACCTGGAAAATAGCAGTTATATTCTGACATAAAAGAAATCAGGATGTTTGTTGTGTGGAAAAGTGCAGCTTGGACATTCTGCCTAACATCTCATTTTGTGTTTCATGGAATAATACAAGGTTAGAACAACATGAGAGTGTATAAACGACAAATTTTGAAAAAAAAATTTTTTAGGGGGAACTGTCCCTTTAAAGATGGACAGGTGAAGCTACTGGCAGGGTTGAGCCGAAGGGACTGCAGGTACAGTCAAATTCTCATTTACTGTATCGTGGGAAAATAATTTGGAAGCCATATCTGTAGGAGGCAACAGTGTTCCCTGTTTTCTAGTCATAACGCATTTAACATCCTACATTTCAAAATTTTGCTGTATTATGTCATCACAATTTTGACAGCTGTGGCATTTTCTCAGGCTTAATGGTCGACAGAATGGTAAAATAAAATTTTGGGACTATCTACTCAGTTTGCCAAGAAGAAACTGAGAACATCTCCCAGCGTGAGAGAGAAAGTTCAGCCCAGCTATGTGTTTTGTGGAAGATATTGTCCAGTTGTGACTCTCTGAAGACCGTTACAGTCTGACTCTTTCACAAGATGTGTTTAATGACTCCCTTTATGTGCCCTAAAAATGTGCTTAATTTAGGTCCTACAAAACATACCAGCTCAGAGTTGCTGACCTTTTTCTGCTCTCTCTTTTTTTTTGATGGGAGTAAACAGGTTCATACGTCAACTGAAATGACGACATCAACAGAGCTAAGAATACATATGACAATATGCAACATCACACAAACTACACCCTCTTGTTTCACACTTTTTTCTATCAACCTGCAACTGTAACAGGGAAGATACATTTTTTTTAACATTTATCTTGTCATATTTAGAAACGGTACATTGAATGACTGACACATTCACTAATAAAACAGTTCCTTTAACCAAATAGTACCAAATATCAATTGGCTTTAAGCCCAGCTGCACTACTTCCTGAACTTCAGCCAGCTCCTTGTTTCCTGTCTGCCATTATTGGTTAAATTGATTAATCCAGGTGTGCCTGACCTCAGTAGTCATGGCAACAATAATCAGACACACCTGAATTAATCAATTTGGCCAATAATGGGAGACAGGAAACAAGGAGCTGGCTGAAGTTCAGGAAGTAGTTTAGCTGGGCATAAAGCCAATTGAACTGTGAAAGTAGAACAAAGTCTACAACTCCATACTGCTCACAGAGCTTCATACATTTACCAAGAAAGTGAGTCCATTTTCTCAAATATATAGATACAAAAATAGATCAGCAAAATCTGTGCCGTTTACAGTACGTAACAATCACTGAGTGAGTTTGACCATCGCTCAAGAAAGGAAAGAAACTAGTTCAAGACAGTTTTTCGCACAGAGATCAGGACACTTGAAAAGACAGAGCAAAAGCGCCGAGAAGCCTCCTCATCATCATGTACTTTAAACATCCTCACAGTTTCATACAGGTCCTCTACAGGACATTTAGCCAGAACACTGGCAGTCTGTATCTCTAGTGTTGCAGTACTGATTGTTGAGTCTCTCAGGTACTCAAATTCAACATTCAGGATCGTAAGATCGCACAAATTCAATACAAAAGATAAGAGGGAACAGTCTGTTGTTAAAGTATGGCGTTAACTCTTCATTTCAACACATGTTAGCAACTACTCAAAAATGGTTTAGTAAGGTCTCATGGCTCTAAAGTCAAAGTCATCATTTTTTAAATCCTATTTGTCAAAACTCAAACATTGGCGTGTCTAGGACATTGATTTGGTACCAGCAGAAGTCAGCGAAGTCAACAAAGAGTTTACTGTATTCCACAAGACTTTAGGCCTGTTCACACCAAAGACCATAACTATGACTATAACGGTTGAATTACCCTTCTCATTCAACGAGTCAACACAGTGTGGACGATAACAACACAGAGGGACGATATTGTTGGAATCAGATTTTTTCCCTAGCCGAAGAATGATTAAAACATTGACAGCCAATCAGAATCCACACTGCTTTAACACGCTTGGGAAATTAAGCGGCAAGCGACACATGAACGTGTTCATAAAGCACACAGCATCACTTCAGGTTAAAGAGGTGGAAATAGGCTCATTTTACAACTCCCCCAGAGTTAAACAGTTGAGTTTTACCATTTTCCAATCCCTTCAGACAATTTTCTGATATTTAGAAGAATATCAGTAACCAGACCGTTTCTGGTCTCATTGACTTCCATAATAGGAAAAAAAAAATATACTATGGAAGTCAATGAGACCAGAAACTGTCTGGTTACTGATATTCTTCTAAATTTCAGAAAATTGTGTGAATGGATTCGAAAACGGTAAAACTCAATTGTTTAACTCTGAGGGAGTTGTAAATGAGCCTATTTCCCAAAAAAGTGGAGTATCCCTTTAAGGGTCAATGCATACGAGATCACCATTTCACATCACTGTCTGAATATATTGTATGGGCTGAATCTCGTTTACAATGAACAGAACATGTCGTCTGTAACTATAGTTATCATTATACTTATCCTTTTAGCTATTCTTGGTGTGAACAGTTTTTTACAGTGGTGAAAGCATTTTGGTCAACATGACCAAATATGAATTTGCATTATATTATTTTATTGTAAGGGCTTTCTTCTATAATATATAGTTTAATATGAAAGCAGTTCACTTAGCTTACCTATTTGCTGGTAAACTGAAATAAATTAATAAATGCATCTATTTTACAAGGTTTTCATGTATATAAAATAAATAGATTTAAAACTAATAATATGCGTTCCATATCATGACTGTACAAGTTAACAAATAATTTAATATATTTTATATTTTATATCTCATATTTTTATTATTAATGTATTATATTAAATATGTATTATATTAAATCAATATTGTAAGTTTCGTCTAGAAATCTATAGGCCCAGTTAACACATGAAAGGTTCTATAGGCTACTTATTGGCTGTTATTGTCATATTGAGAATGAAAAGAATATTTTTCTATTATTTATTCTATTTTGTGGCATGTTTCTGATTGCAAGGTATTACATTTAGAATGAGTGGAATAAAATAGCTGACATATAAATGCCAGCCGGATGACAGACTGTATGCAGTGAAGTCTGGATTGGCACTCTGATAGTAGATTTCAAAGTGGAATGAACCACATTATGTATTAGAATTAGATCTAGACAATCTGTTCAAATGTCAAGGAAAGCCAGACCCTGCACATCTGTCAGAGTATCCATTAAAATTGCCTCAGAATGGCACAAACAGTAGTCAACCGGACAGTCATTTTACTCCTGCTTTAAGGTCAATGGATTATAATCTCAGAATGCCAGTTTATCATCTCAGCCAAGACATTTTAACTTGCCTCATCTTTGCAGATCTTGGATCTTACACATATATTCATTCATCATTTCTCTCATTAACCCTTTGGAAACATTACAACTATCTTAAGCAGAACAAAAATAAAATAGAAACATCAAGTCAAGTCAGAAAATATGCAAATAAATATCCAAATAAACATAAAACTCTGTCTCATTAGTGTTTTCTCCATTAACGGTGTGGCATCTAACCATGTTTTCATAATTTCTCAAACCCATTTCCTGCAATGCATTGGGAAAGAAAGCAGATTGCATCCCCAGAACTGCTCGCGTTTCTCATAATGCACTGCAGTTGGGGGCCAGCTCTGTCGATTCGGGACCGTTCGAGGGCCTGACCTGCTCTTGGTCCCCCAACTCCATTACACATATCGTTGCAGTCACTTACTGACATTCTAGGACTCCAAAAGACTGTGCCATCGACACACCTGTTGTCCTTTCGATTCCTTCATCTGAGTCCAGTGTGTTAGCTCCTCCTCCCCAGAGCTGTTCAGCCCCAGAGAGATCCAGCCAATCATCTCCTTGCGTTTCATGCTGCGCTTGTTGTAGACCGACAGGATGAGCGTGACATCAGAGAGCTGGAACAGAGCTACTTGGAACACAAAGGTCTCCTTGTAGGTGGGGTTGGGCTGGCCGCGGCAAATCGATGTCTTGCACTTGGACATCTCCTGACCCATTGAGTTCAGTAGAGTCAGCTTTACATAAGTGTCTGAAACAGGATTAAACAGGATGTCAGTCAGATAAACTTTCATTCTATGACCAGTAGTCCTAAAACTTTTAATCAGTCCATCCAAACCAAACCAAAAGAGTACTTTGAGAAATTTGAGAGAGAGAAAAAAAATCGTAACCAGTATTTTGATTTTGTTTTCCAGTGAAAAAAATATGTAAAAAATGTTTTAATATTATAACCTATTAAAGAAAATATATCTTGAATTAAGTTTATCAGTTTTTACACCGGTGGGAAATAGATTTTTTTAGGGTAAATCTCACACATTTTTTTTGTTCAAGGTTTTAATATTGTTTATATGTCTTATATGTTAATATACTTTAAAACAAATCCATGTGTAAATTCAGAAGTAAACATCATTGCAAAGTATTTTCTTCTTAAAACCGCAGTGAACCAAAGACTGTCTCAGAAACGTGGTTTGAAATCACTGGTGGTCCAATCACATCAATGTGATACTCAACGAGAAGATCTCTGAGCTGGTGTGAGTGAGTAAAGGTGGGGCTAATTTGCATAGTCGTAGAACAGCGTATACTAAATGAGGCAAGAGTGTAGAGTTACATTCAAGGTAATTTAAGGCATAATTTAAAAGGGAAAAATGCTAAAATATGTCATTTTGGTCATCAAAGATGGTATTAAATATATGACAACAGGGGGACTTTAAAAAAAAGTGGCATAAGATAATATTTGTTTTAAAATAGTTTAGACATTTTTACAGGAAAACAAGACAAAAATAAAAAAATTGCGTTTAAAATATTAAAATAAATGGTATATATATATATATATATATATATATATATATATAAACAACACAATAATCACAGTTTTCAGCTGTGAAAAATTATTTACAAAAACATAATACTATTGTAGTAATTGTAGGTTCGGAAGTTGAGACGTTAAATTAAGTAACACGATATTGTTATGGTGCGGTTCTTCTGCCAGCGTGGAGGTTTTCAATGCTACGGTTCCTGCCTGGCAATGCGTCAATCTCTCAATTTATCTGAAAAGCAATTGATTATTCCATTCATTAATACAGGATGAAATGTATTGGTTGAAAATGAGCCATTCAGTTTCTTTTTTGCATTAGCGCACGGCACAAATCAATGCTTACTGATTAATAATTGAGTCCCACAGCACTCCTCTGTCTTCTCATTTCGGAACCTTTTGAACTGCGACTCTACAGATGCACTCAAAGCAGACTCTGCTGCAGCACGGGGCCTTTCACGGGATTGAATTAAGAGCACATTTGAACTCCGCAGTGTGCTTTCTGCTGCCCTGCCTGAATACACTAGAATACAACAGACATTAGTATTCTCTATGTCTTTGTGTCAGTGCGGGCTTCCTGTGGAGTTCATCTTGCTGCATTTTCAAAAAAAAAAAAAAATGTTTCACTCTCCTCTATTTTTCTAACTAATAGAAGAGCCGAGCTAAAGAAGCGCTGATTTCAGAGATGGGAACGCAGACTCATACCTGGCACTGAGGAAATCATTGCAGCTCCACAGGCTGAATGTGAAAGAGTTCAATAGCGGTTTAAGAAGGCTGATTAGCCTCTGTGATGCAGTTATTCAGGAGTCTAAACACTTCCTGCCACAGGCATCGACCTTCGGAAGTTGACAGTACATAAAGTACTAGTCATCTGCACTGCTAAAGTTATGGAAAACACTAGGATTATGCATATCTGTTTGCATGTATTAATGCTGTAAACGAGACAAAGTTATTGTGGCGTACCACAGTTTTTGCATTTTTTTGATCCCAAAATGAAGTTGTCCTTGTGAAGCACTCTCTTCCCAAAATATAAAAACTGATATTATATATTTTATACACTCACCTAAAGGAGTATTAGGAACACCATACTAATACTGTGTTTGACCTCCTTTCGCCTTCAGAACTGCCTTAATTCTATGTGGCCTTGATTCAACAAGGTGCTGAAAGCATTCTTTCGAAATGTTGGCCCATGTTAATAGGATAGCATTTTGCAGTTGATGGAGATTTGCGGGATGCACATCCAGGCCACAAAGCTCCCGTTCCACCACATCCCAAAGATGCTCTATTGGGTTGAGATCTGGTGACTGTGGGGGCCATTTTAGTACAGTGAACTCATTGTCATGTTCAAGAAACCAATTTGAAATGATTTGAGCTTTGTGACAAGGTGCATTATCCTGCTAGAAGTAGCCATCAGAGGATGGGTACATGGTGGCCATAAAGGGATGGACATGGTCAGAAACAATGCTCAGATAGGCCGTGGCATTTAAACGATGCCCAATTGGCACTAAGGGGCCTAAAGTGTGCCAAGAAGCATCCCCCACACCATTACACCACCACCACCAGCCTGCACAGTGGTAACAAGGCATGATTGATCCATGTTCTCATTCTGCTTACGCCAAATTCTGACTCTACCATCTGAATGTCTCAACAGAAATCGAGACTCAGACAAGGCAACATTTTTTCAGTCTTCAACTGTCCAATTTTGGTGAGCTCTTGCAAATTGTAGCCTCTTTTGACTATTTGTAGTGGAGATGAGTGGTACCCGGTGGGGTCTTCTGCTGTTGTAGCCCATCCGCCTCAAGATTGTGCGTGTTGTGGCTTCACAAATGCTTTGCTGCATATCTCGGTTGTAACGAGTGGTTATTTCAGTCAAAGTTGCTCTTCTACCAGCTTGAATCAGTCGGCCCATTCTCCTCTGACCTTTAGCATCAACAACGCATTTTTGCCCACAGGACTGACGCATACTGGATGTTTTTCCCTTTTCACACCATTCTTTGTAAACCCTAGAAATGGTTGTGCGTGAAAATCCCAGTAACTGAGCAAATACTCAGACCGGCCCGTCTGGCACCAACAAACATCTCACACTCAAAATTGCTTAAATCACCTTTTTTCCCATTCTGACGTTCAGTTTGGAGTTCAGGAGATTGTCTTGACCAGGACCAAATGCATTGAAGCAACTGCTTTGTTATTGGTTATTCCATTAATTAATTCCATTAATGTGAAATTGAACAGGTGTTCCTAATAATCCTTTAGGTGAGTGTAGATTATGTATATAGTATGTGTGTAAAGTGTCTAAACATAGTTACAGACTAATTCATTTTTATAAGGAAATTATTTATATTAATGAACCATGATATACAGATCACAAACAGATCTAGATAAAATGTCCCACTGTCTGCATACAGAAGAACCACTCACATGGCTACATGCCTACAAAGACCTCTACATCTCTCAGGCATCTTGGACTAGAACTACCAGTCACATGACGGGAACAATTCAAATGATTCAAGCAAATGATCTAATAAATGTGTTTTAAATAAAATCATAAAAAAAGACACAAGGTTGGGGGACGCATGCAAATATCACTACAGAGGACAGATATCAGAGGACAGATAAAATAATAACATACTGCACCATCCAACATAACATGGTCTAAAATAAAGAAAAGCGTTTGAACCTTCTCCATGGATGAAGACTAAATGGATAACACGCTTCACGTTTTCTAAATCTTCCTTCTGTATATATTTTTACATTCATTTGCGCTCAAATTTTCCACAGATCAAACCTTCAGCATCCATGTAGAAGTATTCGCCAGTCTAACACTAAGGAGGATCGATGATGAAACGAGGTAGCGTGACAAAAGAAAGATGGATGAACAACGTCCAATGCTGATAAAGGTAGCCACAGAAAACTCACCTCGGATTATGTACACCTGCCCACCTATCAAGTGCTTTAGACAACAGAACAAACCGTCTGACAACAGGAGAGGAGTGAGCGAGAGCAGAGGGGATCGGCAGTCATCGGGAGAAAGAGAGAGAATATCAACAACAGCAGGAGGAAAAAAGCAGGTAAAAAGGTTTTGAAGGTTCAATGACATTAGGTCAGATGTAACGAGTTCATAAAGCACACAGCATCACTTCAGGTTAAGGGTCAATGCATAAGAGAGACATGCAGCCTTCATCACCATTTCATATCACTGTCTGAATCTATGGGCTGAATAACGTTTAATGACATGGAGTTATGAGTGCTTTTTGAAGGCATAAAGCTCTTATACTGCACTCTTTGACTGAAGTGTGATGGAAGCTTTGGGAAGGTTAGGTCATTTAGGGCAGCGTTTATCAGAAGGGTGATATGACAGAAAATTACAGAGCGAGAAAGAAAGAGGGAACATACGGTTACGGGCACCTTTGGGGTCAAAGGTGAGAGGTGACACGTTTTGATCCTGCAATCCTTATATAATTTGATACAGGAAATACAAAGACAAATTTGTTGGTGAAGTGCTCTGGAACGGCTATCTAAAGCAATCGTGTTGAGCAGCTCTTGGACTCACTGGGAGGTTTATTTGCCGCCAGGTTTTTAAAGTGGCTTCCTTTGATGACCTCCACAGAGAGTCGTCCTGTAGTGGCGTTGTACACAAGCCCCAGCAGAATCTCTGGAGCCGCCCCCTGACCGGCAGACGGGAACGACGAGGCCGTCTCACTGCACGACACGTCTGACATGCTTGCCTGAGAGTCACTGCCCTGGGACACAAATCATTTTAGTTTAACATTTACAAAGTTTTTAAAGAATGAATATATATATATTATATATATATATATATTTTTTTTCAATGTACGGTACATTTAAGATTTTTTTTAAATAAGCCGTTAATGAAAAACAGTAAAACATTAATATTGTGAAAAATAATTTTTTCCTATGTTAATATCTTTTAAAAATAAATTTTGTTCCTGTAATGCAAATTACTCAGCATCATTACTCCAGTCTTCAGTGCTGTGCCTTCAGAAATCATTCTATGAGTGTCATAGAATCATTCATATATATAAAGAGTTCAGATGCAAAAGCCTCTTAGAGGCTTTTGAAATTTTGACATTTCAAATGGCTTTTGACATTTGAAATTTTCTTCTAGAATGATCATTTTTATCAAGCTCGTATATTTAAGTTCAGTAATTTCACTTAAATGGCAATGAAGATTACCTATGAATTGTCATTTAAGTGAAATTACTGAACTTAAATATACAAGCTTGATAAAAATGATCATTCTAGAAGAAAATTTCAAATGGCACTTAGAGGCTTTTGCATCTGAACTCTTTATATATATATATATATATATATATATATATATATAAATATATCTATATGTATATATATACATTATCTTTTTACGCATTGTGATAAATATCTTTTTATGAAATTAGAAAGAAGCATTTTTGAGACTTTTGTGCACTTTTTATCACACTCACAGGTATGTTGCAGCAGGGGTCCAGTATGATGGGGACTGACATTTTGCCCTGCAGGTTGAGTTTGGTGAGGTAGAACACCTTCTCTCCGAGAGCCTTCTCCTTCTTCATCCTGCGAACGCTGTACAAGCGGAACCGGACGGCATAGTTCCCGATCATCTCCGACTCAATATGGCTGAAGTGAAATGTCTCTGTAAAGACGGGGCAGGGGCCACGCTGGATGATGGTTTTGGCCCTCTGTTTTTTGGTGGGCAGCAGCACTAGATGCACCTGCCAGGAGATGTTACCCGTGCGTTTGAGAGAAGGAATGTCCGTCAGTGCTGTTATTGTGACGGACAGACGATGGTCAGACGAGTCATGGTCGAAAATGACGTCGAGAGTTCCGTATTTAGCGAGAGGCTCAGGGTCATAACCTTTTGGAAGCTGAGCCGCTGATCCACGAGCTGACAGATCCTAAAGAGATTAATGATAGAAAAATCGAGATATTTAGGGGGAGGAACAATTACCATCTGAGGCTTGATGTGGTACACGAAAGATAGATTTATTTGGTACATGTTCAGAGTGTGTTTACATTCATATGAGCTCATACAGTTGTGATTAGAATTATTGGCACCCCTGGTCAATATGATCAAAGATGGCTGTAAAATTAAATCTGCATTGTTTATCTTTTTTGTAAAAATCAAACCTTCAATTGAAGTGAAATAATTGAAAGTGGGGGGGAAAATCACTTTATGAAATAAATGTTTTTCTCCAAAACACGTTGGTCACAATTATTGGGACCCTTGAATTTTTTTATGAGTAAAATTTCTCTGAAGTATATTCCCATTATACAGTATGTAAATTTATTAGCACACCAGAGTGACAGTCAGGGTGACTAGGAACATGAAATTGTCAAGCCATGACTTCTTGTTTCACAGGAGTATGAATCTGAGGAAACACAAATGCCAAATTCCCTAAATCATCCATCACAAGGAGTAAACCCAAAGAATATAGTTCTATTGGCAGCAAAAGATTAAGCTTCACAAAATAGAAAGAGGCTGTAAGAATACAGCTAAAGCATTGAAAATGTCCATTTCCACCAATAGGGCAATAATTAAGAAGTCTCAATCAACTAAAGATGTTACAAATCTGCCTGGACCGTGTGAAAGTTTGAATGGCTAAAGACTCTCCAAGGATGACAGATGGAGAATTGCAGAGATTAGTTGAGTCTTGAGGTCAGAAGGCTAAAAAATAAAATAAAAAATAAACTCATCAAAAAACAAAACAAAAAAAAAACAACAACATAAAAACTCCAGCATATTCAGTTGTCAGACACGAATGGAACTTCAAAAGGGACCAGATTCTATGTTCATAAGAAAAAAAAAATATATATATATACAGTATATATATATATATATATATATGTGTGTGTGCAAACAGGGATAAAAAGTATCCCATCCCTATGTTAAATATATTGCTGGATATTTAATGTTGTGGTCCTATTTTTTGCTGGAGGTCCTGGACATTCACATACATGGCATCATGGATTCTACCACATACAGAACCTACAGATAAAAAAATCAAAACCTGACGTCCTCTGCTAGAAATCTTATAATGGGCCGTGGTTGGATCTTCCATCAGGACATCGATCCAAAACAAACGTAAAAATCAACATTAAAAATGTGTCACTGAGTACAAAATGAAACTTCTGACATGACCATCCCAGTCCCCTGAGCTCAACCCTGCAGAAAAATGAGTGAGCTTAACTGAAGAGAAGCAGCACCAACATGGAACTGGGAATCTGAAGGATCTGGAGAGATTTACTGTATGCCAATAATTCTGACCACAACTGTATATGACAGCTTTAAATCCACAAAACAGACAGTAATGACATATTCGCTGATAGATGAAGATATTTTCAATGATTTATGGCTGAGATGAGATTTTTATTGCTATAATTCATTTAATTCATTCATTAAGTTAGACTAAAAATGTGTCTCAGTGCTGTACAATGAGTCCTTCTGCATCACACTGCTGTAAAAATATAAATTATTACGTAGGTGTCTACAGCACATACATAATAAATTATAAAGACATTTGTGCATGAATCTGTGTTTGAATGCATGTGATGTTAAGCTAATGAAGTCATGAAAGTACTTCAGCAAATCACACGACAGCAAAGTCCTAAAAACAACTTTTAAAAATACCAATCAAAACGAGCTATATACTGGAAAACAGGCTTTGAATGAATAAGCAAGGAAGCAACGTGTCTTTTTAAACAAAGAGAGGTATTTGTATTTTTGAAATTGCCAGATTACACTGGTCTACAATTCTCTCGTCTGCTTTAGAGATAAAATGTGCTTTTTATTATGTAATTTGATGTGTTGAATTTAAATATGAGAATTGACTGATTGGCTACTGTTTTCGGGATATTTAAGTTATAATATTTTACGTTTAGATAGTACCTTTCATCTATCCTATTTATTTAAGACTTTAAACCTCCAATAAATCAAATTTATAAGCAATTATAAATTAATATAAATCAAATTTATTATGAAACAAAAGGCAAAAAACTATTATGTACATAGCTTAGTCCTATTCAGGCGATTCTTGGCTCGTTCTCTATTCATTAAATGGAGTCTCTTGTCACTATCTAGCAATAGTCTGAAAACAATGATGGGCAAAATTTGAAGTTTTCTGCACTGTTCAAAAAGTACGAGGCTCTCTGGATCTCTGCTCACTTTGGCTAAATAGAAATGTATCCCTTTGCAAAATGAAACACTGACAAATAAGAGAGCATGACGCAGTATAACAGCGGTGTAAAACTCAGTTCCTGTAGGACCACAGACCTGCAGAGTTTAGCTTCAACCCTAAGTAAACACTCCAGCTCATCGAGTTCTTCAGGCTTATTTGAAACTACAGGTATGTGTGTTGGAGCAGGGTTGAAACTAAACTCTGATGGGCTCTGGCCTTCATCGGGCTCCATTATATGACTGATAGACAACAACGGTTTGACTGAAAAATATCAAAATTGAAAATACTGTGGAAACAAAGACACCTACATCTTGGATGCCCTTGAGGTAAGCTAAAATCAAAAATTAATTTCAAAGTGAACTACCCCTTTAAAATCTTCAAATGTTTGACCAGCCTCACGTCGCTGTATGGGAAACACACCACTATGATTTTTTAGAGCTGATATAGGGCAATTTGTTCAGCATATGGATGTAAGCTTTGTTAAGATTGCATCATCCATGCCTTCTAGGTATAACATGATACAATAATATCATGAATGATGCAATACCAGCTTCAGATTGCATCATTTATTGTTTTGCCTAAAAAGCAAGAACTGTCCAAACCCATTCATATATTTATTCAAAGATCCAGTCAAAGATGTATTTGAAATCATTTCGGGTTTAAATTGAGATCCCTTTTCTTTATTACTCAGAACCTCCACCATTCAAATCAAGGGTTGTATGTAATGACCTAATAGCATATCTTGAAAACTAGAGCCAATCAACAATTTTAAGCATCATTTTTGTTCTCAGTGACTTGGAATTAGTTTTAATTAGTTGATCAAAGTTAAAAAAAAAGTTATGTTTTCTTCATAATCATTTTGGCTGTAGACCAGTGTTATTGTAGGTAAGTATTTTGGTAAGTACTTCTTTGCTCAAACACTCACCTCTGGGCTGAGTACAGCTGTGCTGTCGCTGGGTACATCTTCTTCAAAGCCCTTGTTAAGGAAACTCTCTGTTTCCTGTGCTTCACTGACCTCGCTTGGACATTTCCCATAGCTGTGCCTTGGGCTCTCGCTCCCATGGGAAAGGTCACATTTGGCATCGCCCAGGTCAGAGGGTGTGCACGACATACGTGGTGACCCATCCTCATCCTGATAAGGCGGAGGCTGCAGCTCGTCCAACGGCGGAGTCCGCCTCATCCGCTGGATACAGTTTACTGATGTAGGGCAAAGTGAAAGAGATGCATTTAGTGTTATTTAGCTTAATGTTCTCAGCGTTCAATATCAAAAAGTTAAAGTGTAGGACAAATATCATCTTACAGTAAGTGGCTTAGAAAGTGCATTTGGATTGACCCTATGACATTGTATTAATCTCAGAAACTCTAATGCATGTGTCACTCCTACATGAGACTGAAACCGAAGCCTTTGTCTTTAGCAACACACGTCATGTGACTAGGCTTGTCATTTACGATACAGAAAACTATATGGTATTCAAAGGTCTCTGGTAAAGTCTAAAAAAAAAGTGTGGTTCTTTGAAACCTTAGCTAAACTCAAGAAAAGGTCAATGTTTTTACGCACAGTGTAGACATATTCGTTACACCTGCATCTTCATAAATGAATCAGTTGTCCTTCAAGAGATACAAATCACTGAATGTGATCAATAAAACAAATCTGCGTTTCTCTTTTTAAATGTAGAAAATCAAGGACATTTGAGGATACACCGATGCTGCTAGTGGCTTTATGAGAATCTGAAATTGAAATAAATGGCAAAGCGTGCTGTGATTTACCTGCATGTACTCAACAATATAAACTGCTCTGTAAAGAGAATGAACCAAGTGGCTGTTGCCATGGTAACATGCTACTGGCTAGGACAGGAAGATTTAGCGATCTCATATATATATAGTGCATTCTCACTCTCTCTCACTCACACACACAGTTGGGAGTGTGGCAGTGATAAGTGGTTCTGACTATTGGGAAGAGCCACCTCAGACATTGCTGATGCTGTGAAATATATATATACTGTATATATATATATATTTAAATGTACTTATTTGATTAGTGACCTAAAAAGAGTGCAGAAACTGAAATATTCCTTGCTTATTTTTAAATCATAACATTTCAATTTCAGAATCCTATGGAAAAGCACCAAGGTATGGAACAGAAGATGAAAACTCAGAATCAAAAGTTCACTTTTAATGAGGATGGAGGAAAGAAACATCACTGTTTACAATGATGGAAGAGCACGTCTGTTTGTCTTCTGTCTCAATGTTGAATGACGTCTTTGATCATAAACTGCACCATTTCTAACCTCAGGCTATGAACAAGAGCAAGAGAAAATGTCTGTCTGTGTGCATGAGAGAGTGTGCCCTCTATCTCTATAATGTTTTGATCAACTATCATGTCAGACATCTCTGATGATTCAGTTTGATCTGATGCCATAATATTCAGTATTGAGGACATGACTGAGTGATTACTAACATGACATTTTCTGGGGGTCATGGACCAAACATGCACCTTCCTCAGAATAGCAATGCTAATGCTTTAGAAAAGTTGTATAACCCTCTTTAGTTCCAACAGCAAACACTCGGCTCATTTGTGTATGAGTGTAAAAATGTGAGTGAGTATGTGTGCAAAACAGTATGGGTTTGTGTTTTTATATGTACTTGTGGGTATTCAAGCAACATGAGTGTGTGAGTGTATATGTAAATGTGTGTGTGCGTGTTAGCGCCTCATGTATTATACAGATAGCCTGAGGCTATAGCCTCTCCTGCCTCTAGGAAAACAGCTCAAGAGAAAAGCATGCAGCTCTATCTGTCTCTCTGTGCAGTAGTTCAATGAAGCAGAGGGTGAAATCAGAGAGAGATATCCACCAGCTTCCTGCTTTTTTCTTTCTGAAAGCAATTCCCTTTGACACATTTTTATTCTTTCTCCTCATCATCATCCATTATCTTCCTGCACTGAGCATCTGCAATGATTCCAGCAGGGATTTTGGCACGGAATGGAATAAAGACAAATGAATAGACAATTGGAAGGACAAAAAAAAAAAAAAAACCCAATTATTTCAATTACAAATGATCATTGATCATCCGTTGATATAATATCTGACAATCACCTTCCTCCGAAACACAGAATAACATTTGATCTTCTCCTGTTCAGTGAGGAGCAAAACAGAGCCAAGAACTCTCTTATTCTGTTCTCTCATCTTTCATCTTAAGCAAGGAGAAAAAAAAAAGTGTTCTGGCTTATTTTATTACGCCCATATGTGTTCTTCTAGAAATGTCAAAATTCAGTTGATATTTGATATATTCATGATCTTAAACCCTGTGCTCTCTGTAAGAATCTCTCCTGCCAGGGAAAGAACAACCCACGGTCATTTTTATTGAAAACAGGTTTCATTCAGATTTTTCTACTGTGTCTGTACTGTGTTCTTCTTCTTCAAAAAAGGACACTCAGATGTCAAACAACCCTGAGCAGAGGATTTGTAGTTGAGCAGCGCCATCTGGTGGTTTTATTTGGGTTTCAATCTATTTGCTTTGCCCACTCACCATTTAAAAGTTTAGGGTCAATAAGAATTTTAGAGGTCCCTTTTTATAGGAACCCAACTGTGTTTGTTACTACTTTTTGAACTACTCCTAGGCAGTTTTCAGACCTTCACCAAACTTTGCACATGTCATTTCTAGACAATGCTGGAGTAAAAAGAGTTATTCTGATCCCTTTAACCTTTAGAGCTGCAAATCTTCACAATCATTTGACATTGTCCTATCCATGCATCTACAGTAAATCTATGAGTTGAAAATGAGGGCAGGAAAAAAGAGGCAATGGTGATGAAGGAAACCAGGGTGGCGATGACGGTGGGAGAAGCCAGGAGCAGAAGTAGCCAGGGAGTTATCTAGAGAGCAGCCAGTATGAAAGCTCACGGTGGAGTAGATGGAGCGAGGAGCCATGGTGGAGACTTGGCTGACAGAGATAAAGCAGATGGTCCTGGAGGCTGAGGCAAAGCCACAACAACGAGCATTCGAGGTGGAGCAAGGGTGCCTGAGGATTGAGGTGGAGCTGGTGGGACTGAGGGCCGAGGTGGAGTCGTAGGGAAGGCGGAGCCAGACGTAGCGAACGGGTGGAGAGATGGAGCACAGCAGGCGGCTTGTAAGTCCATGGCTTAGGCAGGGCGACATCTGACCAAGGCGGAGACGAAGGATTGAGTGGTGGGCAGGAACTCCAGAGAAAAACCCGGGAAAAAGCTGGACGGGACCAGCGTCAATGGGAGAAACAAGAATTTATCCTCTACCAAATCAAAGCTTCGAGGGAATGGAGCATCTCTCCCAAGCAACCCCAGAGGGGCAGACGATGTAGCCAGCTCAAGCGCTTGGTCAGACGTTTCACGAGGCTCGGGTTCTGGGGTGATGGCTGGCTCGGTCCTTCTTTCAGGATCTGGCTTGCACATCGCAGCTCGCTCGAGCTCTCTGTTTGCGATGTGTTCTGGCATATGCTATGTACTCGGACCTGCACTCACTCCACGAAGTTGGTGAAAGTTTCTCGAGGACCAACACCGAGCAGGTGGGCACTATCTAAACTAGTTTGAGCTGGTATACATGAAGGCGCACAAGGAGAGATTAGGACAATAGGGGATTATCACGCTGATACGTAGGACTTCCGGATTCAGTGATCTTTGTGCACTGCCACTTCCGTTGAATCACCGATCTCGCTGGCGAACTGATGAAGGACTACACTAAGTTTATTTATACAGCATCCCTGGTAAATTAGTCTGATTCACTAAAGTGCCGGCTGCAAACAAACGTGCTACCTTGATTTATTTTAATGTTTTAATCCAGTTCTTTCTTATACTCAATTCAGTCAGGAATCCATGAAAACTTAGGTAGGGTTGGCGTTGTTGGTTAGATTTACAAAGTGGAACAGAGCAGTGACATATATAGCTGACATATTGAACTGCGTCGGAAGTGGACATGCACAAAGTTGACAAATCCCGCCCATGAAACGCGGAAGCATGATAATCCCCTATTAGTTTGGCTTGCCCGATGTTGAAATCCATGGATGTAGTCCTCGAGGCACTGCTCTTTCTGCTCAAGGTATAGCAGCTGAACAAAGGAAGTCCATCTTTTTGTTGTACCCTTTTATAGAGGGTCTGTCTGTCATACTGTAACGCATTGGTGTTGGAGAGTAATGCACAAATGAACTAGGGAACCTCTGGACCTAAATACAGGCAACAAGCAAAGGGAACTACATAAACAGAATCTAATAATCAATGAATAACCATAGCAACAAACTAGAACGTGAATGAGTAACCAATGATACGGGAACAGAGCAAATAGAGAGAAAAATAAAATAAAACAGAACATAATCAGTCAGTATATTAGAACGATTTCTGAAGGATCATGTGACACTGTAAACTGGAGTAATGGTGATAAATTCAGCTGTGCCATCCCAGGGATAAATTTTACTTTAATATGTATTAAAATTAAAAACATTATTTGAAATTGTATTCATATTTAACAATAAACCTGTTTTGATGTACAATTTTTGATCAAATAAATTAAGCCTTGATGAGCATAAGAGACATCTTTCAAAGACTCAAATCTTAAAGACCCCAAACTTTTAAATGTTAGTGTATAAAAATACCACCATTGTTAAAATCAACATGATTTAGCAATCCATTTCACATAATGTACTAACAACAGAATATTGTATTTTATCCACAGTGCTCTATAGAAAGCTATTCGCTAGTGATCCTCCCATCAGTATTAATAGCAGATGTTCGCTAGCACAGACACAACCAATCCCATATAGCTGTGAGAAAGCCATTTATTGTGTGAAATGTAAATTTACCATCATCTGCGGAGGCCTCACTGCTGTACCCATCATATTCAGCCGCTAGGGGGCAGTATTTCTTCCGTGTGTCCCAGCCATAGTCCTTCTGGTGGTGTGAGTTAGTCCCCGCTGAGCCCCCCCGGAGACCCTGTGATCGAGACACAGCCTCCTGGTACTGGCCAATCACCTCGTCATCACTGTCTGACGACGAGCAGTGATAGTCTGCATTCACATAACTCTTATCTGAGGGGGAGAAAGAGTAGAAGAAAAAGTGAAAATGTATTTTTTAAGCACAAGAAAGCAAAAATTATTTTGAGGAAATTTCATGGATGTCAAATGTTCTCCAACTTCTCTCAACAGCCGATTTATTAGAGATGCAGCAATTTTCATGTTTCCGATTTCTATTTTTTTTTTAGTAAACGTGATTGATTTTTGCCGATTCTGATTTTCATAAAAAAAAACAAGTAAAAAGACTAATAAAATAAGAACAAATAAACAAATTTCAAACAACAGCACAAATAAATGCAATAGAATAAGATAATTATGTAATAAAGAACGTCAAGTTTCGTACAGTATATTCAGGTGAGAAATACTTAAGAAATTAATGTAATCAAATGTAAAATAACACTGGATGGTCTTCTTTGTGTTATCAGATTCTTCATTGAATTTAGAAATCTAATCTAGAAAACAAACACCACAAAGCAGATAAACATCTTCCTCTGTCACAAACACTAGAGGGCGATATGGTTTAACAATAAAAACACATTCTAACATAACATGGGACTCAAAGAAGGTACATGCAAGTAGTACAGTAATATGTATATCCTCTTTTAGCCAAAATTCCCAATTAACATCTGTGAAAGTTCAGTTAAATCGAGGCCAAGCAAGAAAAACAAATCCCCTGTACTTTTACAGAGAAAGAGAAATAAAAGAGTGACAGAAAGAAGAGCATAAAACACAGTGAGTTCAAGACTTCCCAAAGAGATAAAATGGCGAGAAAGCAAAACATCATTTTGACCGCAGCAGAAATCATTCCCAACAGATGACAGACATGACAGATCAGTTCAGTTCAAACGAGTCCAGACAGATTCAAAAGAAAGAAAAGATAGTGAACATTTTTTGGACAAAGTCATCCAATGAGGTTCAGAGAGCGGAAGGAAAAGTTAGCAGCTTCATTCTCTCACCTCCAACACAGCTCTCACTATTGCTAGATTTCTTCTTCTCACCATCCACTGGGCTTCTTGATGTTTTTAATTTAGTCGAGCCGGTTCTCTCTTTAAGACAGGATTCATTTGTGTGAGGAGTCTGAGAGAGGTCACTTTCTGTAGAGGTCTCAGTTGACAGCACTGAACCATTGTCTTCGCCTGCTGTCTGAGGCTGAGGGTCCTTCACTAGGCCAGATGCAGCCTGGGTCTGGATTTCAGTCCTATACAGAAAAGGATCTCTCTCCTGGGCCTGCCGTGCTGAAGCCTCTTTCTCTTCCGCCTCTTTCTTACGAATCCTCTTCAGCTCTTCGGCCTGGACTTTGTGAATGATGGTGTTCACATGCTCGGCGAGTTCACCGCTCACTGTGTACGTGACGTCGCTCAGCGCATAAGCCAAGTCATCGACCTTCTCCGTCACTGATTCCAACATGGCAGACATGGAGGGGAGTCTTTGCTGGAAGCTCTTAAAAAATGCCATGTTGCAGCTATTTATTTAATTGCTTAGTTTATGATTTATCTGAAATGTCCCATTTTCCAGGCCAGTCTTAAATTTAGCATGGATGGAACAGTCGTTTCAAAATCCTCCATAAACAAAATGTGTTTACATCATAGACTACTTTAAATCTACGGTTAAAATCCATTTTAAATGGCGAAAAATATTCTACGCAACACCTGAAAAAAGAAAAAAAATGAAAAAATGAAAAAATAAATCATCATTAAATAACCCATAATTTCCATATTTATGAAATCATGATTCAAGAACTAAATAACAGCACACAAAAGTCTCTCAGGAGGTGAGCAATCCCAGCATGCTCTGCCAAACAACTGCTACACAGGTGAAGTGAGTCAGAGAGATCAAACTCTCACCATGACAGTAATTTATGCTTTTCCAAAATCCACCAGAAACCACACACAGACTGAACCAGGAATGAACCAATTTGCCTCTGAACACAATCATATGTGCGTATGTTACGATGTATAATTGTAATTATATATAATGATTGTAGTTTATGCAGCTGTAATGCAAGCAGCAGATGATTCAGAGTTTTCGTGGACGTTTCCATGTTTACTCTACTGGAGTCTGATCAGTTTGGCAGCGGACATAAGTAGATTTTTTTTTCCTGAGACAGAGGGCAAATGAGTTCTGTTCATATTTTTTAGACAGAGAACACCACAACAAGGGAGGTCCTTTCTGGCAGGGTGTGAAGTTGAATACACCCATCATAAGTGCAGAGGAGGGTGCCCATAATACCTAAATGACCTGACATCCACTTTGACAGAGACAGAAGAATCATGGCTAGCATCCATGCAGCACTTCAGAGCAAAGACATGATTACAAACCGTCACAGTCAATCAGTGAACATTCACACCTAAAAACAATTTAATAGTGAATATTTACTATTAAATATAAGTTGTATTTTGAGTTCTGCGTATACAGCGACATATAACATGCATTATCCTTGTTGGGAATGGTGGGAATGCTACTATTGTCAAGGTACAAGGTACTCATAATTTAAAGTAGGCAAACTTCAGTTAAGATGCTATTTTAAAAAAAGGTAGCCATCTATAAAACAAGCTGCAAAATATATATATACACGCAAATATATATATATATATATTTCTATCAGAATAAAATCACTGTTTCTACACAATTGTTTATTTTATAAAAATAAATTGTTTAAATTTATAAAAATTATTGTTTAAATTTATATTACAATTTATAATACGAAATGTTTCATGAGCACCAAATCAGCATATTAAAATGATTTCTCAAGGATCATGCGACACTGAAGACTGATTTTGTTTTTTTATTTTAATAATATTTCACAATTTTACTGATTTTACTGTATTTTTCAAATAAATGCAGCCTTGCTGACCATAAGCGACTTTCAAATATATATATGTAATGTACAGGATAATGTTAGTCTGGATGCCAGCCCGAACTCTGCCCACAACATTTTTTGGTCGGGAAGTTCGGTCTGGACTCGATAAATTGAGGAGTAATTATGATCAGGCAAAAAAAGTTCGGGCCAATCAAATTGCCAGGGCGGGCTTTATCCGATGATGGACAGATGATCTGCAAGGACGTAATCATCACGTTATCAAAGAGCGCTTAACTGGTTTCCCTCAAAGATGACTGCAGCTGGAGAATTGAGATGTATAGATTCCGCTGTCACGTCTTTTGTAAAATAAATCGACAGCGCATTAATTTTAATAGACAAACAGAACTGCAATCAATGCATTTGTCGATCGGAAAGATATTTTTGCCTTCCTTCCTACTTGATTCGGCAAAAGTGTAACTTATCAGCAGGCTCTGACGGTCGCTAAGAAGATGAGACGTAATGAAAAGCCTGTGGTCATTGTGGTTTCTCCTTTGGTCGCACTCATGGAGGACCAAGTAAAAGAAGCAACACTCGTTATTTTACTTCTAAAATAAGTAAGTTCTGTAATTGACAACTGTATGCAAAGAAGTTGACTTACTGCGTTGCCCTGATGTGTTGTAGGTTTACCGACTATCCAATTGAGTGCAGAGTTTTTTTTTTTTCCTGGTTCGGTTAAGACACGCCTCATAATCAAAGCCCTACGGAGCAGTTTCAGACTCATATTCCGACAAGAATATGAGTATGACGAAGTCAGGCTAGGATAATGTACCTCCAAGCTGGTTATCATTTCAGAATAAACCCAGACAGGATGATCAGGCATCCGCTTGAAGGGGTTTATTCTGAGATAACAAATGGCTGGATGTACTTTATCCCGCCTATTACTCGGCTACTTTTGCCACATAAGTAAATAATTAGACAATAAATATTGATCAGACTCGAATAACTTTATTAGGTCTTTAAACACAAAGCCTCCACAGAGAGAGCAAGGTCTTGCACATGTTTGTTATCTTATAATTAGGGTTGCACAGATATGAAAATATTTGCATGTAACTATTACCGATAATCTTTATATTTGAAAGCCAATAACCGATGATGCACTAAACTGTATTTTCCTTTTTTTTTTTAAAGAGTTCCATCATATTTAAAGCAATTCAAACCATCAACTTTAATTTATCGGGCAAATTTTCTTATCGGGTCGATAACGAGAACATAAAAAAATTAACATACATCAGCCAACACCGATTGGTGGCCAATATATCGTGCATCCCTACTTATAATCCAACAGTGTACAAAACAATAGGCGCAATAATGGCAGTAGCTGCATTTGTATGAAACGAGAGAGGGAGTTCACGATACTGGATGGCATAGTTAAATAACTGCGCACAAAATATTAATTTGACTGAGTTTTAATATTTTATTAGCTAATCAAACACAAAACATCCACAAAGAAAAAAACGTTCAAGCGTATAGCGCTGCTGACATCAGTAACCCGGTTATCCGTTATCCGTTTCAGTGGTTGTTATCGGGGAATGACAGAGAATGTTTGTCTGACCAATCAGGATCAAGTATTCAACAGAGCCATGTAATAAATAACAAATATACCAACCGCAAGCTTTTAAAAGGAATGGTGATGTATTTTTTTATTGTAAATGCATTTTATATTTGCTTTCAGCATTGTTTTTTTTTACTGTTCACATGACCCTAGCATAACAGATTTGCAACTGATTTTTGGATCACAACATAAACAGTAAACGAAGAACCACTACACTACGCAACTACAACATGACAATATCATGTTCATTACACATCCATGTTTATTGTGCTCCACCAGGTCGAATAAATGCAAACATACATATCCAGTAAATGACATTCTGATTATGCCACTGATTCTGAGAAGAGTTATGTAAACCCCTGTGTGTGGGCAGCACAGTCATGCCATGGATCCAGAACCTGTCTGTAGGATGTGTGTGTGTGGGCATTAAGTGCCCCTGTCAATAGTATAAGTGCGTAGGTGTGATTGAGTACTTCATGTTTTAAACAAAAGGTAGTTGTGTGTACAAATGTGCATGGTTCATTTAGTTTATTCAAGCCAGTTTCATTGTGTGAGTGTGTGTGTGTGCACGCATGTATACTGACAATGTGGACATTTGATCCTGAGTGTATTTGGATTTCTGCCCAGATTTCCTCTCAGGGCTGCAACATGATCCCCATGATTTCACCCACACACCCACACCCATATACTATTGATCTAATAATTGGCTAGTGGCATCTGTCCTCTCCGATCAATGTCCTGCGCTGAAGATCACAAAACAAACCAGTTCAGCACGTCACCGTGTCTGACAGACAAACAGGAAGGAGTTTACAGCCTATAAATCATGTCTAACAAACATCTCCAAGTCCTAAGTATTGCTAATTAAGCTCTGTTAGTAATTCTCACAGACTCTAAGCTGGAGTTAAACAGATAATTACTTCTCTGGAGATTGTCACGCAGTGTTTGGGAATTTGGACTCATGTTATCCTGAACCTCTCAGCTTCATAAAATTGGTCTCAGTTTGGTCTCAGTCATAAGAGAATGTTATGTAATGAAGTTATTTTAAACTACAGGAAAGAAATAGAAATAAATCAATTTTTAACGAATGACCTCTATTGTGTTAAAAATACCAGTGTGAAGAGTTCAACACAGACTGAAGCACTTACAGCCATTGTGATGATCCATACTGTACTGTTAATTCTCAATTTCTGTTTCTCTGCATTTTGACTAACACTCAACCAGTTCACCCCGTGGGAAAACATCTATATTCCATTTTGAACTATTAATATCAGTAGTTACACATCCGATATAGTCAACTTTAAAAGTATTTTGGACCCTTCTGTCATGACAGAAGGGTCCAAAATAATTTTTTGGACAGTCAAAATACTGTACAAAGCACTGTCCTGAAAAATTAAAAATATCTAAAAATAAAAAAATTAGGTCTATTTCAATACTACAGTTCAAAAGTTTGGGGTCTGTCAGAAAAATACAGTAAAAACAGTAATGTTGTGAAATATTATTAAAAAATAACTTTCTTGCATTTTAACCAATTTAAAATGTATTATAGAAAAGCTTTATGGAAAAGAATTTTTAGCATCATCACTCCAGTCTCCTTAAGAAAATCATTCTAATAGGCTGATTTTCTGCTCAAGAACCATTTCTTATCATCATCCATGTTAACATTTGTGCAGCTTCATATTTTTGTGGAAACCGTGATACTTTTTTGCAGAATTCTTTGGTGAATAGAAAGTTCAATAGAAATAGAATAGAAATCTTACTGACCCAAACATTTTGAACAGTAGTGTATATAATTAATTATTTATTATAAATTATAAGCATGGCTAAAGTGCCCAAATCCAGGGATCTCTGTATGTCGCACACGCACGCACACTTAGGAAAAACAAACCCAAACCTGCTGCCTCTGTGCTCTTCCTGTACTGGTCAAGGCTGGGCAGTTGGTTGGCACTCTCAAGGGACAGTTTGTTATTGAGGTAAAGAAAGAGTACAATCACAAGGAAGATGAACACGCCAATGCCAGACAAAAACCCCAAAGCCTCAGGAGACACTATAGAGAGAAAGAGAAAGAGTGAGAGTGTTATTAATATTAATATTAGATTACTTATTTAAATACATAAAAGAATTTCCATGATTTTTCCAGTTGGTTGGGGTAACAGGATCAGCATCTAAATTCTGTTTCTATTACATTGTTTTTTCTTTGGCCTGGAAAACCAAATTTAAAATCCAGGTTCACCTTGAAAGTGAGAACTTTTATAAATATTTTTTCAGTACTTTTGAAGCAGGTTTCAGCTTGATAGGATGAATCAAGCGTTAAATCAATCATATTTCAGTCCAAGAGAAAGACATTAATCCAGCGATTGCTCAGAGAAAGAGACCAACAATGCAGAAACAGACAAATTAGAAATGTTCCCAATGAGTGAAAATGGTTTGACCTAACATCCTTTCCTTCCTTAATTAAAAGCACCAACCACAAAAAAAGATATAATGTAACTGCTCTGTGGCCACATATTCCAGGATGACGGAGGGAAATGACCCGATTCCAGATGGTTGATTAATCACTTTGAGAAGAAATAACTTACCAGCGATGATTTCTGCACTGAAATGTATCACAGCTTTGTGTGAGGGGATTTGACTCTAAAGCTCCACACACACACACACATTCTGCAAGAGTAGGTGTGAATTATTCACACAAATTATGCTATGTGATTTTGTCCCAACATCCTCTCTGTCCCTCAGGATGGCAGTTTTAGTGCTGCTGTCTGACAGGAACACAGTGAAATTTTAAAAGGAGAAATCCTTCCATTTTGGACCACTTTAATTCATGTTTTAAACTATTAAATCACTTTATTATTTAGAATATGTGGTTCTGACTGGTCAATCACAACACTGAGTGATCTTGTATCTCTTTTCCAATTCAAAATAAAATCTATTTAATCTCTGCTGCTGGTTAAAAGATAATAAAAATGTTACCATCTACAAATGAAGAGTTCAGATGCAAAAGCCTCTAAGTGCCATTTGAAATTTTCTTCTAGAATGATGATTTTTATCAAGCTTGTGTATTTAAGTTCAGTGATTTCACTTAAATGGCAATGATAATTACCTATTAATTGTTATTTAAGTGAAATTACCGAACTTAAATATACAAGTTTGATAAAAATCATCATTAAAGAAGAAAATTTCAAATGGCATTTAGAGGCTTTTGCATCTGAACTCTTCAAAAATACCATCGAAAATCTTATTATGGACAAATGTAACACTACTAATGACTAATAAATTATAATACAGATTTACGGATGATAAGATTTAAATTTATAAATGCGTCCGAGGTCCAATCAGGATAGGACGAGGTCAAAAGTCATTAACGACATGTTAATGCAGAATGGAGAGAATCCATTATGTTCCATTCCAGAGTGTGAAAAAAAGCAATGTAATGATCTTTGTTACATAACAGCAGCACTTAACCATGGCAACAGAGCTCCTGCTGTCACTGATCCTGTTAGCCAGTTAACCGCTAACTGCATGATCTAGGCCTGACACCAGCTATAGCTGCTGCTGTTTTTAGCACAGAGGACAACGTCACAGCACAGGATCAGCAGAACAATGGCTGAATGTAAATGACAACGCTCTTTTCTCATGGTGTACCCTGTGAAGAGTTAGACCAAACAATGAATTATTACTGAACTACCATATCTTGAAGAAAAAAATAATAATCTCAAACTTTGAAAAGAATACCTGTCAGGTATAGTGAATCTGGTCTCTGTTGTTTGTTTAGCCTAGTCATGCACACAGCCTATTTGTAGTGGGCTAATGGAAATTTGAAATCTAATTTTCCTTGATATCTGCTATAGTGCTTCCTGACAACAGAGACATTAACATCCCTATTGCTTCTAAACGATTACAAACTGCGGTAAGACATCAATAGCATAAGAGAGCGCTAACCACATGATACATTTTTATACATACAGTACATACATGTTTTGTTGTGAATTCAGGCACTGAGAGAGTTAATACAGTCTTTGAGAGTATGAATTGATTCTGGTCAAACAAGCACTTATAAAACAGCTCTCCCTCCATCTGCTATTTTTAGTGATGCTAATTGATTTACAGCCTCTATGTTTCCTGATCAATGCAATGAAAACATTTCCCTGATAACCCATTTGCATCTTCTCCCCCTTGATGTTTCCCCCTTCCGTTCAGTCATTTATGATTATTTCTGGTTTGTGTTCTGGCATGTCCTATTGAAATATATTTAACTTTCAGTGAGGTGCATTTAGCCACCTTACAGAGCGGGAGAAAAAAAATCTATGAGTCACAAGACCTCCTGAAAGTCAACGAGGCCTGAGTGACGGACATCAATTACAGGACAAAATAATCCACTGTTTTGAGAGTTTTTACTGTAAGTCTCCACACACTATTAGAGGGGACATGACAAGATAAACCAACAGGCTTTCCAAACCTGCCAAGTTTAAAGGAGTAGTTAATGAATTGTTCCTCAATAAGCATTAATTTCTCTTAGAAAAAACATAAAAGGAAAAAAAGCAAGAAAGACAGACAACAGACAGACAGAAAGGAAGAAAGAGAAAGAGTGAATTTGAAGAATGAGAATATTTAAAATGCCTTTCATTCCCATAAATCACTCTTAATTAAACACTTGTTACACAATAATATCAGATAAGTACAAATAAATTACACTAAAAAAATTAAAAATAAGTTATCCTCAACAACAGAGCACAGCGCTCCATTTCAACACCACTTCATTTCAAATGTTAATAGATTAGATTTGTAGACTTATAAAAACAAAAAACGTGTGACAGACGGACTACACAAGTTCGATTTGGGAATAAAGTGCGAGTTGTGAGATGCCAATCGCCCTGTGAGTGTCTGGCCTCTGCATGCAATAACTTCAGTTGTGAGCTATCCCTATTTTTCTCCCTGAAGCAACACGTTACAAAATGTACTTCAGTTTCTTTGCGGGGACACCGCCGGCCCTTCAACCACCATCACTTTCGGGTTAAACTTTCCACGACTGCGCAACATTGTAAATGGTCTGTGGATTGTGTGAGTATAATGCATTACAAAATGTACTTCAGTTTCTTTGCGGGGACACCGCCGGCCCTTCACCCACCATCACTTTCGGGTTAAACTTTCCACGACTGCGCAACATTGTAAATGGTCTGTGGATTGTGTGAGTATAATGCATTTAATACAGTCTGGCAAATGGTCAACATTAGACAAACATATTGGTCCGATTATTCATAAAGGATAAATTACGATAAATTATGCAAATTATGGGAGTTTCCCGGGATTAAAATAACAAACTGGGAGGGGTCCCAGTTTTATACACTTTTTATGAGGGGCAAAACTCATTTCACGCCATAGACTGTAAAAAATATGGACAAAGCATCTATGACATCACCCATAGACTTTCTAAAGAACAGTTTTGAGGCTGCTTATGGGGGTGTGGGCGGCGCCATATTGGAAAATCTTGGGAAATACAAATGTTCAGAAAGGATACAGAGGTGGTATGATGTGGTGTGTCAGATCATGGCGAGACGTCAAATTCTACTCGGCGCAGCCCGTTATCAGCTGTCAATCAAAGTTAACCGCCCTTATTTGTCATAGATTTTATATCTAAATACGATATAAACTAACGAGTTAGAAAAAAATTCACTCTCCTCACAGTTGTCAGGCACTCAGAATCTATCGAAAAATACAATAAAAGTCCATGGGACAAACCTGGAAAAGCATGAATTTATGCTGTGAAAACGCACATTTTAACATGGGGTCTATGGACATTTGCTCCCTTTTGGGACCTCCCTCTAGCGGATTTTAGATGTATTGCAGTTTTTCACACTCTGGTAGGCTTCATTTTTCAGATTAGAATGTTGACGCTTGGTTCACACGCATGCGAAATGCCATTTTGCACGCTCAAAATATGATCTTGCGTGTGCAGAATTGTGACCGAAATATAACCCCATACTTTTACCCTGTGACGACGTGTGAGTGAACTCAACCCCTGTGCACATATAATTGCCATGTTACTCACACACCAAAAAAACAAATTTTTCTCACACACCAAAAAAAATTTCCACTCCCAGCATGCACTCCGAGAGAGAGAGAGAGAGAGAGAGAGAGAGAGAGAGATGGTAAGAATCTGCACACCTGCATCTCTGATATAAATCCAGGTCATCAGACAGAATCACCTGAGCCTGACAGAATCTGGGCCAATGAGAGGAAGCCAGAGAAACGCACAGCTCACAGAGCAGGTGCATCTCAGCCTTTCAAACTGAAAGAGGAGAAAACCTGAAACTACACTAAATCTAAATCTAACCCTTCAGATATACACAGATACCACATCTACCAGAAATAAATCCACCTCATATAAATACGTTCTACTTACTAGTTTCTCCTTTGATACGGAGTCTCTGAGATAGTTAGTCTGAGCACTGATTCAAATAATGTTTTATGGTGAATTATTATCATGCTATTACAACAAGAAATTGCCTTCTGCTTCTCTGATACTTTTGGCAGGTTCTGTTGTCATAGAAACAGGTAAAAGCATGTCAGGATGCTCAGCCACCCCTGAATTACAAAATACTACACTCACAAAAAAAAAAACCCAAAAAACATTGCACGCTGTTGTAAACTCCCACATAACAAAAGACCTTGGTCCCACACACACGCCCTCTGTCATAACACACTCTCACACACACACAAACACCACCGCTGTGTACACACACTCAGAGATATACAGCCACGTCTTCTGACCACACAAACACACGTCTGCTAAATTATGCTGCAAACACACAAGCACACACACTTGATGAGAGAGGGTTTTATAAGCCTCATAAACAGCTCTTCTTCTGAAGCACATTATAATATCATCAGTGTCATTATACAGGATTTAGTCTGCTTCTGTTTTATAATGAAAACACTTTAAGATTTAACAGTATCAGTGATGAAACATTACACAGCTTCTACAGTGCTGCTCCTCGTATTCTTTCCTTCCATTATTTCCATCTCTCTCCTCTCAAACGAAACTATAGGCACTCATCTAAAGTTGTTAAATTACAGTTTATGGTAAGCTACTAATAAACTGTAGCTAACTCCTGTCCATTAACTAGTGAAAACTGTTTAAACTAATTTAATATCCTTTTTAAAAATGTATTACATTATATTGCATCACTACAAAACATACCAGATGGGAACAAATTAACTGGTGAATTGTTTATTGAACCAGTTCATTTAGATGAGATGATTTACTAAAATGAATCCGACTTCCGAAAGCTTCATATCAGAGATGGAGGACATTTTTAATTACCATTGAAGTTCACTCAGTTGTAAAGCTGTGGAAATCAATGCAGTACAGCACTTTGTTATGCTAAACTGATTCTTGCTGGAAAAAAGCATCTAACAAACTAAAACATTTAAACTACTCTCTTATCGCTGAAATTTGTAGCTTCTTCTAGCATCAAAATTGTAGTTTGTTACTCCCTTAAACTCGCAGGAAATTGGCATTAGCCCTAGAAATAATGTCTTGTCAACAGATACTTATGAGTTTGACTGACAGTAGACAGATGTTTCCTGAGGAGTGTACAAACTAACACACACTACATACACATCATGCAATCGATTCAACGGTTAAAAGGATACTTCACCGTTTTTTCATAAACTATGTTATTCCTTTAAAGTTCATTTTTAAAAAAAACACTTGCTGATAATTTACTCACCCCCATGTCATCCAAGATGTCATTCTTTCTTCAGTCGAAAAGATATTGAGGTTTTTGATGAAAACATTCCAGGATTTCTCCATATAATGGATTTCAATGGGAACCAAATCGTTCAAGGTCCAAAAGACAGTTTCAGTGCAAACTGCAAACTGTTCAAAGGGCTTTAAACGATTTCAGACGATGAATAAGGGTCTTATCATGCGAAACGCTCATTTAAAAAAAAAAAACAACAACAACAAAATTTAAGTTTAGTTCAAATGCTCGCCTTGCTCTGTTCTGTGATGCACGTTCATGACTCTCCTGTTTGAACTCGTTCATCAAAATGAACAAATCTTTTTTCGTATCATTTGGTTCATTCAACGAATGAAATGAACAAGTTGACTCTGGAAAAGATTTGTTCATTTTGATGAACGAGTTCAAATAGGAGAGTCACGAACGCGCATCACAGAACAGAGCAAGACGACCATTTGAGCTTATAAAACTTAACACTTTGTTATTATTTTTTTAAATGAGCGATCGTTTCGCTTAATAAGACCCTTATTCATCATCTGGAATCATTTAAAGCCCTTTTAAAAGTTTGCAGTTCGCACTGAAACTGTCTTTTGGACCTTGAACCGTTTGGTTTCCATTGAAGTCCATTTTATGGAGAAAAATCCTGGAATGTTTTCATGAAAAACCTTAATTTCTTTTCGCCTGAAGAAAAAATGACATGAATATCTTGGATGACATGGGGGTGAGTAAATTATCAACAAAAGTTTAAAATTTAAAAGTCAATCAAAAGTTTTAAAAGTGAACTACTCCTTTAACTATGACGAGTTGATACTTACTTCTCTCGTCTCAGTGCGTGCGCTCAATCGTTATGGCGCGCGAGACACTTTGATCGCACTTAACTAGCCAAGTCGAGTCAAGGTCAACTTATGTCAAGTTGACAACTTATGTCAAGGTTAACTTGTGTCAAGGTCGAGTTACACTGCTCGAGTAACTGTATTTAAAGGGGGAAAACGTGGAGGTGTTTGGTATTGAGTGACTTGGGCTAGTTAAGTGCTATCAAAGTGTCTCACATGCCAGAGTGATTGAGCGCACGCACTGAGATGACAGAGATGCATCAACTCATCTTAGTTAAGGAAATAACATAGTTTAATATGAAAAAAACAGTGGAGCATCCCTTTAAATGGTCTTGAAAAAAATAGTCACACTTGAACTGTTCCCAGAATTTCATCTAGAAAAAGAAAATAAATCTTACTGAAAGCTAATATTTTTAAGATGCCAACCTCAATTTTGGAACACAACTTGATTAGATTTATGGCTTTGATTTTCTCACAGTTTTAGAAAATATATACAGTATATATAATCTTCTTTAAAATGAGACCAAACTTAAGTCTGTGCTCCAATTGCATTCAAGACCACAACTATTCCATAAATACAATTGAGTGCCATAAAATCCCCTAAAAATACAAGATAATAAAAAATCATTTTTATAGCAGCAAGGTTGAGAATGGTCAGTGACACAGAGTGATGCATATTAAGCCCTGCGGTTGGTCACTGAGAAGAGTCATATCTAAATAGGGTCATCAGTAGGTTGGCAGTGCTGATTGGTTCAGCCTCAGGAACAGCTCTGCAGGACCCAGCGCTCATCCGGTCCACCTGGAACACGAGACTTTATTACTCTGGGACCGCAGATCCTCACTAATGACGTTAAATCTGCAGAGAATGAGCTCTCACTAAACACGCCAGCCAGCCGATAACAAACAAGACAGCTGGACAAACCCCAGAGGACCTCAAGAACAGCAGCAACATCCAAAAAACAAAATCATCCACTGAAATTTCATAGCCTACACTTCAAACTGATTTCACAATTCACACCTTCCTTCCTTTTTTTTCAAATACCACAATCAAGAGAATGATGGACGAAAAGTTAGGTGAAAATGTACACACTTGCAACAAAAACCATAAGATTGGTGTCAAAGACTTGAGTATGAAAGCTGAAAACAACACATTCAACAAGGAAAGAGCACTAAAGACCAAATAAAGATGCATTTACATAGTGTGACATTACAAACACGTTGAGAAGAAAACAGGAAGACATCCCTCCAGACCAGCGTAAATGTGCCATGTCTGGAGTCAAAGCTGGAGTAAAGGACAAGTGGTTTTATGTTTAAACTGGCCGCATACCTTTTCTAATGCAGATAAGCTCATGTACTCCACAATTCCGCTCTCCACCTGCAGAAACAAAGCAACATTTAATGACAAAAAATAAACACATGCAACAAGACATTAAACAGACAAATACACAGAGAAACAGACACTTATAACTGGTGCACGTGAGACTTGAAGACTTAATCACAATGACAAGTCAAAAGATGGGAAATGGTTTTCAAAGAAACCATGTAAGATTTCATATAGGCTACAAGGGAACTATTTTGTGTTGATACTTGGCACCTTGAACCAGTGCTGCTATTGTTAAAATGAAGAATCAGCACATACTTAAAAAAAAAATTTAAACTAAAAATATTAAGATTAAAACTATGATACAATAGTATATAAATAATACAACATTCCAAACCCGACAAAATATTAAAACGTCAAAACATATGTGATTATTTCAGGGATTTTCATTAGCAACTAAGTCGGTAAGATTTTGAAAAAAAATATGAAATGTCAAAATCAATTTGATTTAAATAGCCAATTCAGTGAATGTATAACAATGTGTCTGAAGCCGAACACTGTGTACGGAAAGGAAATCATGCATTCTACTGAGTCCATAAAGGGACATGATGATGAGAAAAAGTATGATACGAGTTCCGAGAAAAAAATATCTTTTCAATACATTTTTGCATTCTCTCGCAATTATATAATTGGGTAATTATAATTTGTGGGCACCAATGAGCTGCTATCAATATGTGGGTTATTCAAATCGATTGTGAATGCACTCGCTTTTTACTTTCACTTTCCAATTCGCGATCACCCGTGCTCCGTGTATAAGGAGCAACGGAAATGACAGCACATTTTACAAGACAAGATATTTGTCAATGACGCTCAATTCAATTCAATATGCTCACATAAAAACTGTAGCACATCAAATTTTGGCATCAACTCTCCCCGAACAACCTCAATGTACATCTAACTTATTCTAAAGTATACAGTAATCTTTAATTATATGTCCTGCCAAATCACCTTTTAAAGGTAACGATTTCAAACAGGGATCATCAGCATGTGAATCTGAACTCAGTGCAAAACAATCTCTAAAACTCAGACACACAATCTCATACATCACCTCAGCAGAATGTCTCAGTTTACACTTTGCAGCTGCAGTCAGGTGTTTCCTGAGACCGTTTAGGTCAGAAATGTCTTAAATGCTGAAACTCACACTCATGCATTAGAAATCAGCAAATAGGAGTTTCCATTATGTCCAGCGTAAGACTAACCCAAGATGGTCTGCAGAAGATTTCAGTTGGCAGTTGAGTGGTTAGATTCAAACCTGGGAATGAATGAAGTGATACCCTACTCCAGAGCTAAGCATTACATTTAAACATGAAGCCGTGTTTAAGGGGTAAAATATTTGGACTCTGTCTTGTATGATGACAATTACAACATTATTAATGTTCAACTTCAAACACAAATGAATAAGTAGTTTAAAGGCAAAACACAAAAGAAGATATTTTGAAGACTATGGGTTGCCACACAGTTGATGGACACCATTGACTCCCATAGCATGGAGAAAAAAAAAAAACATGGGGTCCATCAACTGTTTGGTAACTGACAATCTTTAAAATCTTTTTTGTGTGTATGTGTGTTCAGCAGCAGAAAGAAATTCATACAGGTTTGGGACAACCTGAGGTTGAGTAAATTATGACAAATATTTAAAAACATTTAATAAAAAAAATAAAAATAAAAATAAAAACATTAAAAAAATGTACTGACCCCAATCTTTTGAATGACAGATTGTATGGTTCTACACTGTGAGAACACTTGGGAGTCCTGAATGAGAAACACTGCACTGACAAGAACTGTATTCAATTGCAAATGGGACATTTTAAGTCTATTAAACCACATTCAGTTTAAGGGTTTAGTGACCTTAAAAAATTAAAAAAAAAATTAAACATTAAAAAGTTTATCTGAATTTTTCACAATATCATTATAAAAGAACTTTACAAAAAATGCAAGTTCCAATGTTCCAATGGAGAAGTTATCGGTCAGAGGTGACTGGGTCAAAGTAATGCCCATTGTCCGAATAATGTCAAATTATAAAATGGTTAGTTACAATCCTTGATTCTGATTGGTCAATAGCTGTGCTTTATTCATGATAAAACAAGGCCGCTTCACCCAACGGTTCGATTTATCACTGTGCAACACTGCAGTTCCTATGTTATTATTTGAGCTCTAATGCATATTACACATTGGAACGTTGTTGCTGTTCATGGTCAGGGACTATTTTTTTCTAGTGAAGGAAGGCTTTTAGTGATTTTACTTCATGAAAGTTGCACATTAATATTTGTATTGCGTGGTAACCATTTTATTATATGCTTTTATAAAAAAGCATATAAAATTATTTACAATAAATTATTTACGGACAAATTATACTCCACTTCATGCCTAACAGCGCCCTTCTACTGTTACTTATTCACGATACACTACAGCACAGCCTCTTGTACCTTATTGCTTACATAAGAGTAAGTGAAGCAAAAGCCATGTGTTTCACTTTAAGATCATTTCACAATTTGTGCTTTAAATCTGATTAGAGCTGGCTTTGATTCTGGCAGAGCATTGGTGTGAATCAAATACCTTTGGGCTTTAGCTTGTGGGAGATTGTAATGCCCCGTTGACCTGCAGAGGTGAGGTTGTTTGTGGTGAGTAAAGGTCATTCTGGGGGAGAGCGAGATGGATGCAGCCAAGGATGTCAGTTTATGCATTCTTAATGCATGCTGTCAAGCTGTAACCCGAGTGAAACCCTAGACATCTGTGATGTGGAGTCTATCATGGTGGAATTACATCTAAGACTAAATTTCACAATGTGGATCTTTCCATGGTAATGAAGCTTGATCACTGATATTATAGCAGTACTGTAATTAGGAAGCATCCAGATTACTCGCTGGAAAATCACATACTGTACTGTTATATGACAAAAGCAGAGGCTTCATGGCTGGCTGGTCAGGTCAATGCAAAGTAATATTTTTATAGCAGGATTAACGGTTATATTAGTATGTCTAACATACATTTTTGTTTAATAAAAGAGAAAAACTTACTGGTCTTTACTGGAGTAAAAGTTACCAGTATCGTTCAAAACGCTGAATGAGTTTTATATTTAAGCGCAAGTTTAATAAGAAATACATGTGCACAAATGCTCTCATTATAACACACAAAGCAGAGACACAATGTTAAAAAGATTTGTAAAAAAGATTCATTGTGAAGTTTAGTCAGATTCATTGATTATTTTTTTTTTTCAGTTTTCGCACTCAATGAGTTTGCACTCAACTGACTGACAGCTTCAATAATTATAAAGTGAAGCTTTTAGTTTTACAAACGTGGGCAATACTAATACTAATCATAACCCCCAAAATGCTGTAAATATCTACCACACAACTGTGTGTAAAATGGATAACAATTTTTTTTAAAGCTGTACGCAGCAATTATCGGGGCCAATAAGCCCAAAAAAGATGATAAGACATGCCAACATGGCTGGGAGTGTCTGACCAATTGCAACTGTTATGTTATGTGTATTTGTCCTTATGTATTTATTTATATAAGGTTTGTGTATGTTTTGTTTTCTTTGGGTTTTAGGTTACCATTGATTGGATAATAGCCTGCCGACGGTAATTGGTGGATCAGCTGGCGGTCCTGTTTAAAAACTCCTCTTCCGTTTGACAGTGGAAGACTATTGCAGCTTCGGGTCGGTCACAATGGCGCGGACTTCCTGCCAGCCGTTAGATCAAACATAAATCTTGTGATGTTTCTTTTTGTTGTGTGTTTTATGTAGAGGGTGGTTGTGTAGGAGAGAACTGCTCCTTTGTTTGGGGAAATATTATTTTCTTATATTTTTTTGTGAAGAGTGTAGATTCGGAAGCGTTATTGTAGTTTTCTTTTCTTTTGTGTTAGGTTAGTTACATTTTATGTTTGTTAGATTGGGGTTTTTGTTTGTTATTTTGGGTCTTGGGTCTCTCTTTTGATTTCATTGCTTTACTTGGTTTTCTATAGATTAATTATAGCCTACTTTATTATTTGTTTTGTTTGGGCCAGTGGTCCTCACTAATGAATGTGGTTTCATTTATTGTTATCTACTTTTGGTGATAACTCTTAATTATAATAAATGTGTTTATAATTTATGGTGCTTATCTTCTTTGGTTTCGTTCTTCGATTCTTTTGGTGTGACGGCCTGCTGGAAGCCTGTTTTTTTCAGTCTTTTTTTTCAGCATAATAGCAACAATGAGCGAATAAAGACATTTAAAGATGATTTAGGCAAAATTGCTGGTAAATCATATATACAATAACTAAAAATAAGATTTAATAAATTTTCAAGACACATACAGTACGAAGTTTCGTAACGGTACACCAATGCATTTGTAAAGTGTAGCATTTAATATCATGAAATTATATTGTAATTAATGGCTATGTCCTTGTTTTGTTCTATTATAGCGCCACCAAGTGGTGCAGTTTCAAAGCTTTTTTCCATGTTTTTTCGAGTGAGCCCATTCATGTGTGACCAATTTGCTGAAAATATATCATTTTTTTAGAGTTATAGACATTTATACGTATGAGAGCATAAAAAAGGACCGGGTGATTTTGATTGGAAGTTTTTGCCACTTACTATCAACATTTTGACATTTGGGTAGAAGCATGAGGCCACCAACCTACTTTACCTAATTTCTATATGGCAGAAGAAGAAGACTGATGAAAATAACCCTCCAGTTGCTGTTTGCTAATGGAATCCTGACAAATACCTTTAACAGAACTAGCCTGCAGAGAGAGAAAGATTTCTCCACAGTCACACTGAAGAGCTACTGACAAGGTTTTTTGTCACACAGCCAGTTTTTTCAGACCCGCAGTGTATAAAGCAGATTACAATTACATTAAGGGCTAACAGCCCTGCCTCTACTAAATATACATATTCCAATCTAGTTGAACCTAGGTTGAACTCACATGCTCAGATACAAAGATCTAGCTGCTGGATTTGAGTTTGTAGACTTATGTGGACATATCAGTTTTATTTGGGTGGTTCATAGTCAGCTTAATCTGCAAACTGGACCAGATAAGTCAGAAGTTCTGAGGCCTGTGGTTTATCTTCAAGGATTTTGCTCTGGAGGCCAGTTTGATTTCAGTTTTGTGGGAAATTTGATTGATGCCAAGTCTGTAAATAAAGTAAGTAAACTAAGCCAAGGTGAGGTTGCAGGGCCAAACCCCAAGTACTTTTGTCCTCTTTCTCGCTTTCATCCATCTCCCCCTTTCAACTGTTTTGTATTTATAGAGGCCCGTCCCAGTTTTACATTTGTTCGAATCCTGGACTGAGGAAAAAAGAAAGAGAGAGGGGGAGAAATAATTGCCTTGTACCTGGAGACATGCCAACCTTTGCATCTCCTTTGCTGCTAAAGACCAGTCACACATTTGTCTCCTCAGAGAAAAATCTCAAATCTCAAGCAACAAGAAAAAAAAAGCCATCGAAAGGACCATACACAATAATAAAGTAATTCATAGCTCTACGATGTACACAACTTATTTTCAAAAAGATCAAACAAAATGAAGAATACTCCTTCAATATTCTCTACTAATCATAATGCATTTTAAACTCTTCACAAGGACCACATATGGGTGCAGATTATCAGCTCATGAGGAGAGTTAAGTACATGTGAGTACAATAAATACTAACACTGACCTCCCAGCCAGATCACAACTATAGTAAGACCAAGGTAGAGATTCAAATATATCCTTCGCCTCCCACTATATCTACATCATATCTAAATCTGGAATCCATCCTGCCTGATCTTAACAGCTCCAGATTTCATTTGCTATTTTCAACATCTCTCACTCTCTTTAAAGAAATAACATCTCATCCCCACAGACTGACAGATTTACACAAAAATCCGCTTTGGCTTCAGAAAAGCAGCTCCCCAGAATGGATGTAATGAAAATGCCACTGAGAAACAGCATTACCTGTGATTTTCCAATATCCCATGGTGGGTTTGCCGACTGAGTACTGAAGCTCTATTTTCTCTTTCTTTGGGTCTTTTAAATGTGGCTGTGGATTATTATTGGTCAGGCTGAGGTATTGTCTGCATTATGATGTGCTATATAGTAGGATATGGTTGAGTGTATGGGTGTTTTTCAGTTACCTTTGGCTCTGTGAATAATGAATGAAAATAATGAGAGACAAAACAGCATTCTTATTAGATTTAGTAAAATGCATTTCTTTGCCACTTTCAATATAAAACATTTTAAACTTAACAAAAGGAGAGAGTTCTGACGGCAAGTATAGTTGGGGGAAGACCTGTTTAGGCCATAATATTGTAAATTCTGACTAAAATTCTGTAACTCTAGAATAATTTAACAGTGGAGCAACTGCTGAAGTGAACAGAATACTGTAAATCACTATCAACCAGAATGATTTAATAATAAGAAAAGAAATAGGGGAAAGAAAATGTAATTAACAAGAAATCACAAAATAGTATTGCATGTGTGTTAGACAGAGTGTTACATGCCTTTACTATCAAGATTTTAGAAATGAATAATATCTGACAAACAGTTTCAAGACAGAAGATCATTTTTAGGAACTAATTTAACTTTGTTTAAAAACTCATTTTAGGCCATTTTTATCTCATTAATCATCTTCAAATTTGGCAAAAGTAATTGCTTGCTAAAATAATAGCTAAAAAACACACTCATTAGAATGACAAGTGCTAAGGGGTTGGGTAGCGTCATTTAATATGAACCAACTCTATCGTCCAACAGTTTAAACCTCTGCCAACTCCATTAAAGAATCATTAGAGCTGATTCATAGGATCACTTATCACCCTTGCACACCACACTCTCCACAGAGATCATAGCTTTCAAAGTAAGATATTACAAACTGCTCCAAATGCACAAGGGTCATCTGTGCTTTTGTCAGGCATGGTTACAAATTTAACTTAATCTAAATCAAAATGGTTTTTCTAAAGACATATAAATTACTCAATATCATCGGCTAAGGAATTTGCTCATTTAGCTGATGCTTTTATTCAAAGTGACGTGTTTTGATCCACAATGTTGGTTCGGGAGTGCTATATACAGTCCAGTAGCACTGGGACTTTCCACTGTTTTATCAATTTGCTTGTCAGTGTTGTTTCAGTGACTCTTTAGGTTGCATTGTTGAGCCAACCAAAAGAGTCACTGGTGGTGCTGAAAGTTTACTATCTTTTTGAGTGATTAATTGAATCACTTACTCAATAGATGGGTTAAAAACATTAATTCATTTAATAAATAAACAAGTAAATTTCTTTCTAAGTGAGTTATTGAATCATTGACAACCAATTTGTTCAAAAACTATTCAGAAACAAAAACACCTTTAAGTGACTTCATGAGCTATTATGCCTCTATAAATGAGTCAATGAATCTACCAATGCCACAGTTCTGTTAGTTTAGACTTTTTGTGTCTTACCACCTTCTGCCTGAGTTAGTCTTTTGTCGTCTTGGTTACTCATTATGTTCAGCTGTGCACTCATTATCTCCCTCATTATCACTTGAACTTAGCCTACTGTAAGTTCTGTTCTGTTCATGTTTCATCATTTGGTCTCATTTGTGAATAGACGTGGTGCACTTTCTCCTGCCTTCTTTGTTGTGTATCTAGTGAATTATCAAGAAAAGAGTCTGTCTGAACTAAATTAGCCTTATTCGTGTGTCTACACCACCAGTTTGTGACAACCAATTTGTTCATATTTACTGATTCATTCAGAAACGCCACTATCTGGCATCATTTGGAACCATTTTCATTGGAAGTACAAAAATAAAATTACAGGCAAAATTTTGTTAAACAAATAAATAGTAATAAAACAAATTAGTTGTTAACTCTTTTAAAACAATAAAAGCAATGTTGGTCTGAATTTCAAAACCATCTTTCTTCGCAAGACTTTTCTCTTTCTGTTCTGTGGTCGTGTTGAAGGTTCCAGCATCGGTTACATGTAGCTGTCTTGACTAACAGTGACCCAGACTGATAACCAGACAGAGAAGAGACAACTTTGCCCTAGAGAGTCTCACTCATTCTCTCTCTCCAGCACACACATTACCAGTCTGACACACAACGCCGCAATTAACAGTTTGGTCCTCTAAGGTAGATCCTATTCACTACAGTCTACATGTCTCTCCTTTCCTTTCTTACTCGCACACACTCTCTCTCTCCCTCAAGAGAGAGAGAGAAGCAATTTATGTCAAGACACATAAAAGCTAATGGGCATTTGCAAACAAGTCTTAAATCTGCACTAGATCTCAAGTGCCTAACCGATTAGAGAGAAGATTGTGATTGCTGGGATATGCCTCCTTCTCACAAACTCCTTCAGGCTTACCTACAGTCCTGTGAAGAGTTGTAAATCAGACGTTAAGCTCAGCTAGTTTAAATAACACTTATTAAACTCTACTTGATCTCACGGATTATTTATTGATTAGACAATTACATGTCGTAATCTGTGAGATGCAATTACATCTTCCTAATCTGGAAACATCAAAAGAGAGGAAAAAGGTGAAACTCATCTAAATTTCTGCTTTATAAAATATAAAGAGCTCTCTTAATCAGCACCCAGTAGAGCAATTACGGCCCTACACCTGCGCTATCTGGAGTCCTACACTGCCTTTGGGAGAAGGCATGGGGTTCTGTGGGTGTGTTTTGGCGACTGGACTCTGCTGGGACTTCACCAACACCACACTCTGCAGACTTTGCATTGGATCGGGTTCATGGCCAGTCTGCACTGATCTGAGTCATGAAAACAGACTCAGCAGAAGTCAGACTCTTGAGGGCCGTGCTGCAGTTGATGCAGTGGATTTCATGCACAGAGACGCCCCTAAAGACCAGCGTGTGGGTTTGTATGTAAATGTATGTCTACAGGCTAAGTACAGGCAAGTCTTGTCAGTTTTACTCTTGAAAAATGTGAAAATTGGCGAGAAACAAAAAATGCAAATCATAATGTGTACTGCTAAATCCAGTGTATAAGATTCTCTTTGGGATAAAGTAAACCACAGTTGGCCAAGCAGAGACACCAACATCTCATGGGCAGCAGGAAAGAACCGAAGAGAGAAATTACTGTAAAGATATTAGATACAGTCTGTTTGGAATAAGGTCTATTCAAAAGCGCCCCCTCAGATTTTTGAGCCAAGTTGATTTTAAATGCAACTTTCAAAAAAATTATTTTTACATTAAAAATGACTTTTGGTTATTAAGTTAAATTATCATTTTGTATATATTATTTTAAAAAAAAATTAACAAAAAAATAAAAAGGATGCATTAAATTAATTTGGTCAAAGTGACAATAAAAACATTTATGTTACAAAAAACATATTTCAAATAAGTGTTATTTTATAACTAGTTATTATAATGTATCACTGCTTCCACAAAATATTAAATAAATACAGCCTTAGTAAGCATTAGAGACTTATTTTCAAACATATTTTGAATGGTAGTGTATATTACAAAAGAAAAAAAGAAAACTCGGATATCTAAATTTGATTAATCAAATCGAGTCACGTCTTCCACAGATCCCTTTGCATCAAAATGAAACATTTGTCATTTACCATCATGTCACTCGAAACTCTTATGACTAATTCGGAACGTGGAACACAAAGGCAGTTATTATCAAAATGTCAAAGGAACTAAAAGGAAAACAGAATACACAGAACATCTATATTGATTCTACATGGCTGTTAACCAGTTCTAAACCAGAGTTCTGTCAGGACCACTATCATCAAATTCGATTGACAATTAGCATAGAGCTAATGTTCTGTTCTGGGCAAGAACTCCCACGCATCCATGCAGCCTGCGTGTATAAGAGCAGGGAGAGCAGCAATAATAACCCCCATAGGCAAAATATATTCTGATTCAAAGTACACTCAGACTGACGAGAGGAGCTGGGGATGGAGGAGGGCAATTCACTCCTGAGAAAGGCGATAGCTGCTGATAATACTGAAGGATATGTATACAGTGATAGGCGTTGTATTCCAATAGGTAGACGTGGATCAGCTGAGAGTCACTGACACTATACAATTAAATTCAACCAAACATTATAAATAGGTAAAGAAAACCAAAAAATACCTCTGCAGAGAAGTAGAAACCAGATACTGTAGCAGATCTAAAAATGCACATATTTTAATAATTATATCGAATACTTTTTTGTTGACAGTCCCTCTGGTGTCAACAGGAAATGGCAGCTATTTAATGTGATTAGCAATGGAGCTTTAAGGAGCTGAGAGTAAGTTGCCTCCAGCGCTCTGAAATAACATCTCTTATAAAACGTGTTGTCATGTTTTGACAAGCTACTTTCCTCATGTACAGGTAAAACGAGGCAACACTCTAATGGTGAGCCAAATAACTGATGAGACGATGAACTGATGAACCACCTTCAGATTAAATAAAAAACAACTTCAAAAACAAAGCAATCTTGCATGCATCATATGAGGGTTTTAAAGGTCGTCTATTACAGAGATCCATCAGAGTTTGAAATTCACCTGTCAGAGTAGATGATAAAGTGCCTTCTTTTGGGTATGGTTTAATAACTTCCCAGTACATGGCAAATTCGTCCTGAATGTGAAACAAAAGGCCGCAAGTGATATGTGAAATTAATGCAGCATGCTTTCAAAATCCATTACGTCGGCAATCAAGTTCTCTTCCTTATAGCATTTATCTAGGAAAGTAAACAACTCACCAAACACTTACGCTGCAAATACAACCTCACAACACAGCAGATGTTTGCCATTAAAAAGAGTAAAAAAAAGAGATTCATGGGGAACCAAAGAGTAAAGAACAAAAGCTGCAGCTCTTTCAGAGGGAACACACTTCACTGAAGTGACAACAGTTAAACAAATACTCAACAGCCCCTTTTTTTCATCCTATTCTTCCTTATCAGCAACGTACATCCTGCTTGATGTGCAGCTCTTTTGTTATGCCAACATGATTTGGGGTTTTATTCTCTGCAGAACAGCAGTGAAGTGCTGTAAATATTTGATATGGACTGACTGTGCCAACAGATGAGAGAGGAGAGGTGATAAAGTATCTGATTGTCCTGAGGCAGAATCGGTTTGTTTGGATGTAAATGTGTCAATATGGTTAACTGACCTGCAACACAATGCAGAATAACTAGCCCTTGTAAGCTTCACCGTGTTTATGGGATCTCTACATGACACAAACCATGCATTTTTATGCAATATTAACATTTACACAGAATCTAAGAAGACTACTTGTAAAATAGATTCCCCTTTACACTTTCTTACAGATTTCCTGATTTCTGGCAAAAGGCATGGACCCTGGATTCAGTGCTGTTAGCTTAAGCTATTGTTTAGCAACAATTGGTAAGGTCGAGATATGACATTGTGCACGTCATAATAATGAAGACAAAAGTGTAGTTCAGTCCCTGTCGAATGTCAGAATTTGCGGTTCGTCAACTTCTATGTGACAATGATAAAACTCATGCACCATTTTTCAGTATTTTAATTTTTCCAGGTTAACTTGGACAGATCATCATCAAAAGTTGGACAGTGATTTTATGGTTCTTTTATCAGCAAAAATACTCATTAAAAACATACAAAATAATCAATTTCCATTCCTTCTAAACATTTAGAGCTAAGTTAATGTGCATGCAGATCTAAATCATGTTAAATTAACTGAATTTTTAAAATCAAGTTAAAATATTACTATTCTCTCTTAACCAGTACAATTTAAATGAACTGAAAGCATTCAATAAGAAATAATTCCATCTCTTCTGGTGTGGAGGATGTGTGTGTGTGGGTGTGTTGGTACTGGCTTGTGCAAAAAAGAAAAAGGGAAAAAAGGCCAGTTTCACAGAGAGCAACAGTCTTTAAATACAAAAGAACATTTTTATAAAATTGAGCCAACTGACATTACACACACCGCCTACATACAATATACTGTATATAGGCTATACATTCAAAAAGACAGCAAAAGCTTTTTCAATTCTTCTCGATGAGAAGCCAATTAAGAAACCGAACGCTACGAAATGAACATGGTACAGTTTATACCTATGCAAACAGACAATTCTACTTATGTGCAAAGATTAGAGAGCGACGTAAACATTCAGCAAGGAAATCTCTGCTAAATAGACATTGCGCGACTCTTCGAGCAACCTGTATGAGTGTGTCAAATAACGCTAAAAGACTGAACAGTGACTTAGAAGAGGTTCGGTTTCTATTGAAAGAGTACCGGTTCTCTCGCACTATATAGTGAAAGAAACCATCAAATAGCGATGTGAGTTGATCAGGGAGTCGCCAGTGCGGGAGCTGTTCTTTCAGCACCACAATCACTTCACTTCATACAACACACAAACTTTAACACTAGCGTCCCAACACAAAAAAAAAAAAAAAAAAAACACTCAATGCCACAACCAGAGGGAAAACATTCGATTTTAGCCCCGGCACGCACAGAAGCGCGGGGGGGTTTTAAAAGAGAAGAGAGTTTGAGAAAGCGGGAGAGCGCTATTGGCCTACTTACCATCTATCGCCATGATGTTCTGGTCTGGACTGAACCATGGCGCACGCTTAAGACGGGGTGGGCTCGACCGCTCCAGTGAGCAGGGGGAGGAGATGGGGACGCGCATCAAATGGTACATTCTGGAATCATATAAAAAAAAAGTTTGAGTTCCTGCCGTGCCCCATAGGATGCTGATGAACTGTTTTAAAAAAAAAATGCTTAAGATGAATTAGAAAACAGCTGTCGAAAACAAAATTATGCGTTATAGCTAACGGTAAGTATAGGTAAATATGATTTAAATTCAATTCAAATTTATTTGTGTAGGCAACATTAGGTTATTTATTCACAATATACATCGATTCAAAGCAGCTTAACAGAAAATGTGTCTACATTTAACTGTGTCGAAATAGCTAACTCGATTTCGATCTATCGAATAGCTATGTCAAAGTTTGTCTTGTTAAACGAGTAAATACAAGGCATAGCAAGAGATTTACGTTTATTACATGATTATACCGTGTACGTTTTCTGCTGGTTATGAATAAGAGCAAACATCAAAAATAGTTTATGATAACATTTGTATTATTATTAATACGGCTCTATGAAATACTTGATTTTGATTAGTTAATCAGGCTTTTTACCGAAAAATTATTGCAATATTTTTGAACAATAACCATTGGACATGGCAAGGATATAGAATGTAAGCTATAACAACATATATCCAAACACACTTAGACTCATGAAATCAATCCATCCATTCATACAGTAGCTGTGAATTGATATGGATAATTAAACCTCTGATACATAGCCTATTAACTCTTTCTGAATGAAAAAAATATGAATTGCAAAAAATATTAGCAATGATGGTTTATATTCAACATTCCTACCAGCTCTCCAATGGGCTTTTAAAAAATTCATAGCCAAACAGCAGGCATCTCGCCTAATGACAGTGACCTTTAGAAAGCATCTGCATTCAAAAGCAAGTCAATACATATGCAGCTTATTTCACTCCCTGAACAGGCTCTAAATTGTTCACCATAGTTTTGAAAATGTTTTAGAGATACACACACACACACACACATATACTGTGTACAGGGTGTGTATATATATATATATATATATACATATACATATACATACACTGTATTAGTACCTAATATGATTATATAACCATGTCCAATTTGTGAGGCATTGTTCAACACTGATAACTGCATTATTTGTTGTAAACTGGGCTTCGCTTTTTACTCTGAGAGAAGTGCTTGTGTATTTCCTGTCAACTGGGATGTCATTAGATTTCTGTAAGTACCGGAAGGCATTCAGAGCACTTACTGGAGAAACGATGAAAGGGAGAGCGTGAGAAACACATTTGGGAAATCAGCTTTGTCCTTTCAGAGCTTCGATGGAAAAACACAGTGTGTCTGAAATACCAATAAGGACTTCATAAGATATGAACCTGACAGTTTTGGCACTGTTATCGAAATCATAATCCCATCCAACTACCAAAGTCGCCATGGTTACCCGCTGTTGCCATGTGCCCATTGTTCTGGTTAAAAACACAAGCACGTGCCATCATGCTAGAAATAACAGTTCCCCATCAGTGTCTCTATCCATCTATACCATCATTTCCTGTCATCTTTTGTATCCGCTCATTGGACCCCTCAGTCTTTCCTGTCCATTTTACATTAAATACCAGCCTAAATACAGGAACAAAAAAATGTTCAGTGTAAACTGGAGCCAGGGACTGAGGTTTGATGATGTGTATGAGGTCATCAACTCTAATTCTTAAAGCTGTATCATCACAGTAATGTCACTGACAATTAAGAGACACAGAAATTACTTATTACTTATTACTTATACTTATAATTTGGATCCCTCTTTCTCATTGGTGTAAATTAGAATAATGGGTTTTGACTGCTAACATCTCTCTATTTGTTCTTCATTTGACTGTTGATAATTGACACCGCAAATGAAAGGACTCACAGACACACACCTCCACTAGCAGGGATCCCAACACATAAAATAAATGGATCAAATGCTCGCACAAACATATTAATGAAGGATCATGGCAAATATGCTATTACTTTAAACCCTAAATGCATGGTTAAAATAATTTTAAAAAATACAAATTTATTTAATTTGAATTTGCTATATTTCATCTGGTATCTGGTTTTATGATCACATTTTATATAGAAAATAGTTTTCTATTTTTATATATTATATTATAGAATTTATTACACAAACTTTTAGGCTACAATGGCCATGATTTTTGAATTGGTATTTAGCTAAATTTACAGGCCAAAACAGTTAGGTTACTAACATTCTTTCAAAATATCTTTTTTTATATTCAGCAAGAGAAAGAAAGTCATGCAGGTGTGAAATAACGTGAGATGAGTACATGTTAATAAACAGAATTTTAATTTTTGGGCAAACTATCCCCAAAATATGATTTTTTTTTATATTTTTTTTATATAAAATAAGAATAATCTAAATAAGAAACTAAAACTGCTAGTAAGTGGCAGTAAAAGTCTAAATGATTAAGTCAATGAGTCATTCATTCATTTGATTGGTTCAAATGGCTGATGCATTCATAAATTAAGTAATTAGGTGTGTTTGACTTGAACTGCGCTGTGCAGATCTATTGGTGAATGACATAAAAGTACCATGAAGTGATTCGGAAGCATGCGGTCTGCTCTCTAATCACACACGTGGTACTTTGATGTAGGGCAGGGCCTGACCAATTTGCTGCCTGGTGCCCAATAACAAGCCTCAGGGTGAAAGAAGATGGTGGTGGAAGAAGTACTGTCAAGATGAGGCTGAACAGTGGGCCAAGGCAGTCTCCCTTGGCAAGCATGGACAATGAACAAAGTGGAAAGGAGTGGAGAAGAGGAAGTTTACCTGAAAGGATTTGTGAGCGTTGGAAGTCATGTCAGTTGAGCTTTACCATCAGAGCTAAATGTGACATCTACACCGGCCAATCATTTTCAGTGGCTGGGCGAAGACCCAGAATGTGACCTCTGTTGATTGCCAGCCCCCTTCAAACACATACAGCTCGAAAGGCGATCTCCTGTAGGGACAGTATTGGCGAGTTCTCCACCAAGCTCTTAAAAGAGCCTCGCCTCCATCCTGGAAAGTAAACGAAATACAAATTTCCTTTTACCTCAAGTAATGAAAAATTGCTCTCAATTGCTCTCGTCAAGAGTGGGTCAAGGAAACCAGAAGTGTCTCCCCACCACCACAGCGAGGCCAGCTCTACTTAGCCTGTGACTGTGAGATGCTGGTTGACATCGGCAAACAGCTGGCATTTCCTTTATAGATTGCTGATGCTGATTGCACCTTAAGGCCTGACTTGGTGCTCTGGTCACTCAAGAAGGTGTACATTGTTGACCTTACTCTACACTGGGAGGATAGGGTGGAGGAGGGCTTTGAATGCAAACACCTGTGCTATGCAGAATAGCTGCTAATGCTGCTAACTAGCACACCAAAGTGTACCCTAGTGGAGGTTTGATCTAGAGGCTTTGATGGCATTGACAACCTGACTCCTCAGAGACCTGGAGATTAGAGGCCAGAGCTTCAGCCTTTTCCATCAAAGCCTTGTCGGAGGTTGCAGAAAGAATTAGTGGCTATGGATGAAAAAGCACGACTCCAGCTAGGCACAAAAGTAACTTAGTGGCATGGAAGTAAGTGGATGGGGTGATTCTGGGACACCATAATTTGCTGTTGAGCCCTCTGGAGGCGTCATGGGCTCATCAATGAAATGTCAAAGAAGGAGGGTGCCCACTTGAGAACTCTTATCATTCTTCCCCCAGTAACTGGTCTCCATGGAGTTGGGTACGTACTGTAGTAACAAAGCAACATCTTATCCTCTGTATGTTTAAACATGATCTAGCATCTATATGAAATTCTTTTTTTTTTTTTTTACACCTGATAAAAGTAATTTTATAAAGAATATGCATCTAATTGTGTATTCAAAGGATAATTTAGCAATGTGTTTTACAGGTAATGAAAGCAGGCAGCATCTGTTCAGGGCCAAACATTTTAAGAGAAACCTTTATAGCCTATCTGTCGCCTTTGTGCATTAAGGAAATGCCAAGCTGGATGCAGATTGCCATCAAGATCTATTTTAGTCTAAAAGTAGCCGCTGAGTTGCAGTCGGTGTAAGGTTATCAGACTGGGGTGGTTTCTGGGCAGAATTTTGTCTATCAATAATTGACCTCCTCTTCCTCCCTTGCCATCCCTTTAGGTTTGTTTTGTGGTTATTTTTGGAGTCTCTTCCAAATGGTTGCGCTCATCAGTCTCATCTGTGTTGTCATAGAAACACTCAGACACCTATTAACCCTTTCAGTTTCAGTAAGAAATGAAGAGGAAGATTGATCTGACTTCAGATAAAATCAATACAGCTCTCTGGTCTTTTCTCTGGGAGAGACGAAACCCAATGAAACGGTTAACAGCATCTTTTCTTAAAATAAACTTTAAAAACAACATTCTCTATATGTGTTTAACTGCAAGACAAATATGATCTTTGCTTTTTTTTTTGGAACAGAACCCAGGGCTTGTAAATCGGGAAGGGATGTGCCTCCTAACCATGTCTGTTTCTGTCAGCGAGACGAGTTACTTGAGTTCTTCAGGGGAAACGATAACCTTTCAGAAGACAGAACTGTCTGATTTCGAGACATTCTATACCCAGTCAGCTTCACTTTGGAGGGCTTTCTAACGGACAGAACCTTAAGTGACTATCAATTCACACAGGAGCTTACCACCTGACGTAAAAATAATCAAGAAGAAATAGTACATTAGCTTAATTTAAACTTTGTTTCATACTTACAAAATCAGAGGGGCACTGTTCCAAAAACCATATATATTCAGACCATAATAATTTTACACAACAGCTCCATAAACAAGTTCATATTCAAATAACTCACATTTGTATATACTGTTTGTCTATATAAATTGTCCAAAACCAAGTTAAGGCAGAATTATTTCTCACGGCTGTTATCTGTCTGTCTATCTATCTATATAGTGTGCACATTAATCTAAAAAAATAATGTTGTGCATGGATAAATCAGGTGATTTTATATTTCTATATTCTTATTAAGCCTTGCTTAATGTTAAAGTTTGAGGAATTTCAGTACTTCAACTTTTAAGTTTGTTTTTCCATCTTATACTTTATTATATTTCAGCTTTATTTCCATTAAAAACTATTTCTAGTTTTAGTTAACAATACCAACACTGACCTGGAAAGCATAGCCTATAGACAGACCAGCTGAGTAATATAAACAATGAAACATTTGAGTGCTGTTGGTTTGTTATACAAGTGCTCTTGGAACACCGCTAGCTAAGCAAATCAGAATTGAGGACCAGAACTGTTGTATAATGCAAAATGCAACATGATTAAACACTCAAGTCTGAGTACAGGTGAAAAGAAAATGTGCTCCTGCTACCTACCACCTGATGGGCAGAGCTCCAAACACAGGTCAGAGCTTTCACTCTCTCTCTAGACACAGGAGTCATGATGGGAGTTTCCAAGGCAACAGACTACCCACACTACAAAAAAAAACACAAGAAAGGCTGGACACACAGGAGAAAGATGGAGTGTTTCACAAAGATGGAGCGTGTGCGCAATTGAGAAAAAGGTCACCTTCACTGGTCAGGTCTGTTTTCACAAGTCATCTATTCCGTGCACAATCGGCCTGATTGAAATTGTCGATGCAAAAATATTTAAGTACTGTTAAAATTAAAAACATGACTGAAAATGCACCATGCGAGAGGAATAAAACACACATGAACAATCCCAAAAACTCTAAACACAGAACAATGGGCCTCAGAAGCAGAGGTACATACAGACCAGACTTAAAGGGATACTCCACTTTTTAGTTAAACAGTTGAGTTTTACCGTTTTCGAATCCATTCAGCCGAGCCGATTTTATGATATTTAGAAGAATATCAGTAACCAGACAGTTTCTGGTCTCATTGACCACCAGTAGGAAAAAAAATATACTATGGAAGTCAATGAAACCAGAAACTGTCTGTTTACCGATATTCTTCTAAATATCAGAAAATCGGCTTAATGCATTTGAAAATGGTGAAACTCAACTGTTTAACTCTGGGGGAGTTGTAAAATGAACCTATTTCCAAAAAAAGTGGAGTATCCCTTTAAGATATGCACACTTCTTCCACATCATGCAATAAAACGCAGCCTTAGCTAAAGCGCCTAAAACACCAGCTTTACCATTTAATATTTCATAACATACCACTCAAGGAAAAAGCTACACTACAGTCCTTCCTTGGATCCAACAAACATGAGGTTTTATTCTGATATAGTTCCTCAGATTCTGTAATAATAAAATGATACAGTATATTAATACAAGCAAAGCAGAAATAATGTTTTCGCCGTGAGGGAGGTCAGAGGCCAGCATATGAATCCCAATGGAGTTTTAAGAGGATTCAGAAAGCATCACAGCAGGATTGTGTGTTCAGGGGAAATAACTGGGAGATTTGTAGGATGGAACAATTGTTTCGTTTGATACAGTCAGATGCTGACCTTAACCAAACAACTCACACACTCATTCTTTTATTATTTATGAAATGCGAGTGTACTGTATATGTGTGGTAGCTACACACAGAGAGCGAGAGAGAGAGAGAGAGAGATTGTTTGTGTGCCAAACAGCTGCTGCATTTTTTAAATTAAGAGACAGAGAAACAGAACAACAGCCAAGTAAAGAGAACAGAAACAGAAGAGTGCATCTGATCACTGGGGAGTTCGAATGTTTGACAACCAAACTATCACATGAGGAGGTAATTAGATGAATCAATTGTTTCCAGCGTGATCATTAGGTGAACTCATGCTCATGTCATTTAACAAGCCACAATCAAAAGAAGAGATTATTATCTATTATATTGATATATTGTGTATTTGCTACACTCAACAGTAATTGTTGAATACAGATTGCACATATTACACATTCCCCCTGTATTTTCATTTATTTACTGTTTTTGAATTAATTCACTTATGCTCACAAACTCTGCATTTATAAATTACTGTAAATATTTTAAGTATTATTAAATTTTAAACGGTTTTCTATTTTAATGTGTTTTAAAATGGTACTTTTTCCTCTGATGGTAAAGTTGAATTTTCAGTAACCATTAGTCGAGTGTTGAAGTTGCTGCTAAATTTTTTATGTGGGAAGAGTGATAAAAACAGCGTTTATCTGAAATAGAAATCTTTTGAACCATCATAATTGTCTTTACTGTCACTTATGTTCAATTTTAAGCATCCCTAATAAAAAAAAAATCTCTACATTTTTTATTTTGTTTCATTATTGGTCACAGAGAGTCTATACATAAATAAACTTAATTAAACTGTCACACTTCGTGACGGCTATAAAACATTAAAAACTACGGAAAATTTTTTATTGCATGCAGTCTGAAACCTTATTAAATACTTTAAAATGTACAATTACTATTTAATACAAGTGACCCTGGACCACAAAACCACATGGGTCAATTTGTTGATTAAATTGAGTTTTATACATCACCTGAAAGCTGACTAAATAAGATTTCCATTGATGCATGGTTTGTTAAGATAGGACAACTATTTGAAAATCTGGAATCTGAGGGTACAAACAAACTAAACATTGAGAAAATCACCTTTAAGTTGTCCATTTATGTTCGCGATTTTGCTGCATCCACTCGCAAAAATAAATGTTATATTGGCTATATTTACGGCAGGAAATTTACAAAATATCTTCATGGAACATAATCTTTAATGATCCTAATGATTTTTGGCATAAAAGAAAAATCGATAATTTTAACCGATACAATATGTATTTAAAGGGACAATGTGTAGGAATTTCTCCCATCTAGTGGTGAAAATGTATTTTGCATTCAAACGAATTGTGCTCTCCAGCACCTAGCTTTTTCAAATGCTTGTTGCATCTATGGTAGCCATTATGTACCAAAAAGAATGTCAGGATGTCTTCTAATAGCACTTCGTTTAATGTTCCTTCAGGTGAACAGGTTTGTTATTTCAAACAGCAACCGGACACAACGAACAAACGAATGTTACAGTATGAAATACTGACTGTGAAAAACATTAAGTAGTTATGCCTTCTTTATTCGTAATATTTTCTGAAGTATGTGCATTGTAAGATATCAACTTCTAATTATAAATGTTCATCTGTCATAAAATAAACAACCAAACAATGAAAAAAAAAGTTTGTAATTAAGACTGTAAGATTGACTTACCTGTCGAGAAGAAAGCAGGCGACTTCAGTTTCTCTTGAAATCTTTCTCCTGCATTAGCTCCATCCACCTGGAAAAGGCTATCCCGATATTAACTCGTGTTTTTTGTAATCTCCGGTCACGTTTCCTTTTACAATCTATTCTGGACTTTTCTGGCGTTAAGGATCTGCGATGCAGCCTTTTAAACTTGCCGGGGCAGTGACAAGCGCCTCACTGTCACTGCTCCTCCGTTTCTGCTGCTTTCAGTTATGTCACGCTGACTCTAAACGAAAACTTGTTGTGGAAACGCGCTGGCCAAGTACTTTTTTTCCCTCTCTGCTATTAATGTTTTTCAAGATGGTGGAACAACATGGAAGCCTCCTTGGACCTACCCGTCCCATCTATATAAAGATAATAAATCCTTTGTTTACGAGGTTAAGTCCGATAATTGGCAGAGGTATTTGTTCATCATTGAGGACATATTTATGAATAAAAATATTGATTTTAAATAATAAAATGCATAAAAAGTAAACATTGTCCCTTTAATATATCACCATTGCTACTTTTGACTGGTTTTGTAATCCAGGGTAACATCGACAACATATCAGCCAATACTTGCTTTTTTTTCCTGTCAGTATCAGCTGATATTTGATATTTAATTGTTTAACCACTTTGAAATTTAGATGACATTTGCTATAATTCTGTACTAACTTCAAAGGAGATTTAATCGTAATCTCTCTTGAAGAGCACATGTCTGTGCAATTTCCTTGGCACACTTCAATGTTCAATTAACCAAACATTTAGTTTTTAGATGTTAAAGGGATACTCCATTTTTTTTTTTTTTTTGGAAATAGGCTCATTTTACAACTCCCCCAGAGTTAAACAGTTGAGTTTTACCGTTTTCTAATGCATTCAGATGATTTTCTAATATTTAGAAGAATGTCCGTAACCAGACCGTTTCTGGTCTCATTGACTTCCATAGTAGGAAAAAAATATACTTCCTATAGAAATATATTCTTCTAAATATCAGAAAATCGGCTGAATACATCTGGAAAACGGTAAAACTCTGGGGGAGAGGTAAAATAAGCCTATTTCTAAAAAAAAGTGGAATATCACTTTAAGATATATAATTCATGCACAGTACGTGATCAGTGATCAGAAGTAAGACAACACAGCACTTTTCTAACAGGACAGGTGACACTTCAACTAGTCTCAATCTCTGGATACTGGCATGAAGCCATCCTTATTGTAGAGTCCTGTAAACCTTTTGGGACACACACACCCATTGGGAGCCAATGGTCTGGGCGGTGACTACAGCAAAGGAAGACTTTATATTAACGAAAAGAACACAAAAGGACATGAGAACATCATTACATTCAGTCTTATGAATGAATTTTAGGGGGATTGAAGGGAAAACATCTTTCTGTACATTACCGCAAACACGGATTATGTTCTTTCTCTTAAAGGTTAAAAAATGTCACATTCGATTTTCAGTCCCCCTTCATGTGTTTTTCTCCTCCCCTGTGATGAAAAGGTGCACTGGTTTTTTGGACTGGAGCATCTGAGCGGCGCGGTCGGCCCCAGCGATGGCAGCCAGCCGGTGCGTGTCATAACGGGAGTACAGGGCTGTGCAGGTGAAGCTGACAGAACCACCACCCTCTCTGACACCAGCCTGGAGCATATTACACACTTCAGTGTAGAAGTGAGGGTATGTAGGCAACCCGTAGAAGATCAGATTATGGATGCCCTTGATAGTGTACCTGAGAGAAAGAGAATAAAAAAACAAAACAAATATTGTGAAATATTACTATAATCTGAAACAACTTTTCTATAATATATTTTAAAATGCAATTTATGTGTTGGCAAAGATGAAGACTAGACCAAGTATTGCTGAAAATTCAGTGTCACGTGAACCTTCAGAAATCATTCTAATATGCTGATTTGCTGCTTAAACATTTCTTATTTGCAGTTGTGCAGCTTTTTTTTGTGGAAACTATATTGTGTTTGTTCTATGATGAATATAAAAAATGCAAAAGAACAGTATTTATTGGATTTTTTGCTGCATTATAAACATCTGTACGATCACTTCTGATCAATTTAAAGTATCCTAAATAAAAGTATTAATTTTATTCAAAAAATATCTTGCCTCAAAATTGAAGTATAATGTGTATGAAGTATGCAAATGATAATACAAACACACACCTCTTGTAGAAGTGGAATCTCTCAGAGAAGAGCATAAACTGTTTCTCTCCAGTCTGGAAGTAATGTCGTGCTCGAGACACCTCTGATCTCTGAGAGTACTCGCTGACACTGGCAAAACTGACGTCTTCTTTCTTCAGGTAGTTTCGCAGGCGAACAAAATCAAAGTACGAAGGCACATAGATGAAAGTGTGGGACATAACAGAGTCTCTGTACTGGGGGAGGATCTTATCCACAAAGAACTGGAACCTAAAAAATCATGGGTAATGTAGTTAAAATATGTGCAAATAATTATCAAACATCATAACTATAACATTAAAGTTTTCTCTAAGAGGTTTCCCTGCAAACTGTCGCCCTCTAGTGCTCAGAATGATAAACAGCACTCGTCTCTAACCTGGCATCCTGGTCCATGAAGCTGTCAGAGTGAAACATCTGGAATACATGCGGTAGCTGCACGAGAACCTGACAGATTGAGCCCACCTTTGGAATGGTTTTACTGCACACCTGAGAGAAAGAAGTACATTATTTATCAAACACTTATGCATTATGCAGATGTCTTTATCCAAAGCACCTAACATTCCATTCAACATTCCTATATTTTATTAGTTCATGCATCTAAGGGAATGTGCATCTACTTATATAAAAAAATTGTATGAGTTCAGCAATGATGTAAAAACTCTAAGACCAGAGTCAATCATATGAACAATTGTCAGAGTGTTTTACCTGGCCCCTGTAGTTATGGCAGTGTTTGGTAAGGATGTTGGTGATCTGGGGCTCTTGTATGGCACTGAACACCAGCGTCTGTCTGTAATATGAGGCCCAGTTGTTCAGATTCCACATGCGCACACGAGAGAAATCGACTCCGTGAGAGTCCAGCGGCTGCATATTCAAATGCTTCAACACATGCTGCAACACACAAAAAGGATCAAGGGAAATTAAGTAGAAGCCAAAAGCTCATTTGACTGCAAATATAAAATGCATATATATATATATATATATATATATATATATATATATATATATAATAATTCGTTAAACAGACAACAATGCAATTATCTATATCTAACATTTAAATGAAAACCAACCAGCAAGTGTTCCCAATTCTGCATGAGGAACACATCCGCCTGATCCACGATCAGAAGTTCGATTGAAGACAGGAAGTCAAAGTCTCTTTTCTTATCACCGTCGACACCCAAAACTGTGCGCAGACCCAGTGGAGACGCAATGATAATGTCAGAGGAGTAGAACGGAGAATAGAGACGCATGCTACGCTTCATGATAGACACACCTGCCCACACAGAGAAAATAAACATTATGCACAATAAAAGGTTATATGCAAGAGGTGAAACAAAGGTAAATAAAGTTAAACTCTTTAATCTAAATAGCATCAGGGGTTAAAAGTGAATGACGTAATTTTTGTGCCAGCAGGGGAACCAAAGAGAAACTTTAAATGTTGGCTTGATCCAGCTTTATATTTAATACCATATCCTCCAGTTTCACAGACAAGGCTTAAACTAATCCCAGACTAAAATGCATGTTTGAGCTGTTTTAACAACTTCCACTAACATATCTTAAAATATGTCAAGATGTACATCAGTTGTATTTAAGGCATGTTTTTAAAAACTACTTACATGTCCTATTAAACTAATGCCTAATCCTGGCTTAATCTCAACCTTGTCTGTGAAACCAGGTCACAGTTTCTTCAAATAAAACCTTAGGTTTGAGAGTTACACAGGCTTGATAGATGTGGCATTTAAAAGTATACTATAGTTGTTTTTCTTACATTTTTAAAGGAACATTTTTTTGTGTGTTTGTGTGTATCAGCATATTTGGTTAGGGTTTAGTACTCTAACATCTAAACAAGGTACATTATAGTTTAAGATTTTCACTTCTTGTACCTATCCTGAAATGGTCATCCACATTTCCAGAAAAGATGGCATGATAGTCGTCAGGTCTGTGCAGGTTAGGTGGCCTTTCACTTGACTCCTCTCCAAACTCTTCCTTGAATCGCTTCTTGTTACTGGCGTCCATCTTCTTGCCTTTGGGTTCCAATAGTGTTATGAAGGTCTGGACCACTCGCAGTGCTCCATCTCTGAACGGCACCAGAATCAAAACCTAGAAGATGGAGAGTTAATTATGAGATTGTGATTGGCTGATTTAAAGTTATTTTATTCATGTAAAAAAGTTATTTAAAAATGATTGCAAACCAACCCAGAATTAACTTTTTTCCCGCCAGCAATTTTATATCATTTTCACAAAATTTCATATCCCCCATTTATATTTTTAGATGGAGTAGATCGGGTCCATCAACACCCCCAAGGCTCGCACAATCATATAACTCTTACTGAGTCGACATTTCATTTGGTAATGTTAGGCAGTTTTGATTTATATGTTTAATGTTCGTGTTATTTTACATGTGCATAAGCATAACAGTGAAAACATGGAATCCTGGTAAATTGTCAATGCGTTGATTCATAAATGACAGAAAAATTCCATCAATGGCAGGGAAAGAGTTAAAAATCAAGAAACAACACACTGGCGGTATAAATCTGAAAACAGTGGTACCTTTGGTCTAGTTAACCCCTGATCCCGAAAATCCTCATTCACATCTTTAGATTCCTTCAACTTGGCATTATTTCTAAGCACACGAGTGTTTGCCTTTAACACATGGTTCAGCACATGAAGACAGTACGCACTCCGTACTTCCTTAGCCTCCTTCAAAGGAGAGCGGTTTGAAAAATATACATCCCTGTAAGTACCTGGAAAAACAAAAAATGGGAGATGATTACAAAAAAAAAAAAAAAAAACAGCAAAGTGTCATTTTAAAAATTAGGATGGGTGGAGTAATGAATTATTTAGATTTTGCTGAAATACCCATGAGCCCAAGCAATTCCTTCTGTAGCTCTGTGACATCTGTCAGAGCGCCTCCTTCAGGTCCGAAGGGCTGGTTTAACAAGCGCCAATTTGCCTCCAGGGTTTTGTGAATGAGTGGAACAGGGGCAGATGAGGGCTGCCCTACAGCTTTAAAACGTTCCAGTGGACACACACACTGCAGAACGCCTAGCTTTGGCCACTGGAGGGGGAGAAGGAAGGAAATAACGGTGATATTTTACAGTTCTTTTGGGGGGCAGTAAGGGTCACTTTAAATTCATCAAAAATAATAAATCACTTTTTAAACTAAAAAAAAGAAAACAGTTATTTAAACTGTAATCATTTCCCAAAATGACTGTTTTTTACTGTATTTTTGTTCCAATAAACTATGCAACTGTGGTGCACATGAGAGACGTCTTATCTCATCAACCTGGTATACACGCACTAGGGCTGGGTAATAAATATCGATTTCTCTATATTAATCGATTCTCATTTTTACAAACCGATATCGATTCTTAAATTTCAAGAATCGATTAGTCATCCTGTTGTTTCATTTGAATGAATGAGACATTGTATCGCGGCTGCGCGCATCCAACAAATCGCAATAATCTTTGTCCTTTGTTACTATTGATATGAAACAAAAGTCTTAATTTTCAAATTACGTCCATTTTCTTTAGAAATTCAAAAACATAAATAGCGTTTTGCCGTTTTGGCGCTGTGGCGTGAGATCGCTCTGACGCAGCTCCAGAGAAGCAGCAGCGCTGATCTCTCTTCCGGGTTAATAATACCGGTCACAGCGCAAAATAAACATGAATGAGCATCTGAAAGTGTGTTAAAAGATCGAGTACAACTTATCGAAATCCGTATCATGTCACATTGATTCGCTCAATCTGCGTTTCAACCGTGGAAAGACGTCAATTAAACAGCTTGTAATCAATGTCATGTATCGTCATATTTACCTCAGAAAACGTACTTGTTAGTCCACACTCGTTAGTGTTCTTCAATATTTAATGCATATTTGAATAAATCTGGCAAGTTTTTATGACAGCCACCATTTAAATGTTTATATTTCATATAATCTTCTTATTATAAAAATAAATAAAAGTGTAATTTAAGTGTTTGTATAGCTACAAAACAGTTCATTATTACCTTCATATTAGGCTAATGAAGCCTAGTAGGCTACAACTAGACAATATATATAGACCATAGTTCACAGCATTTAAGAGATTTGATTCCCTTGAGAAAAATTGCCATTTATTGCAACTGATATCCAAAATAATCGTAATCGAAATCGAATCGAATTGCAAGCTTGTGAATCGAAATCGAATCGAATTGTGAAATTTGTCTCAATACCCAGCCCTAACACGCACTGTAATATATATATATATATATATATATATATATATATATATCAAATCAAAGCAGCAAATAAAAACTGATGACTGGCATACCTTAACCTGAGTCTTGATTGTTGATCCTTGCGAGATTCGGCCTACTTCCTCTTCACTCAGTTCGATTTCCTGGTGCTTCACAAACATGTCTACAACAACCAGAGAGTCACAGAGGCATAGTTGGGCCAAGGTTTTCAACTTGTCAAGCCATCTTGTGTACTAGACTTAAGAGTTTACAAAACAATAAATCCCACATCAATAGCAATTATTAATGATCTTAGGTCAGAATTTAAATCGCTGCAGTGAAGAATCATGGGAATGTCTCACCTTGCTCCTGATCTTCTGTGTTTTCCTCTTCTTCGGCTGGAAGGTTGGTCTCCAAACAGAATGCAGCTTCATTCTTCTTATCTGTAAACTCTCCCTCCATGTTCTCCTCAATATCTCCATTTGTCTTTTCAGGGTGTTCTCTATCTTGTGAATCATCAGGTGTTTCACCCTCCTCATCATCATCATCACCTTCCTCCTCCTCTTCTTTTTCTTCTTCACCACTCTCTCCTACTTGAGAAAGATTTTTAATTACAGGCCCATTAGACTCTTTCAGAAGAAGCACCGCAATTGATAACAAATAAGAGACTTTACCTTCAACCTCCTCTCCGTCATTCTCATCCTCATCTCCGTCATCCTCATCTTCACTTTCTTCATCTTCACTGTTGTCATCGGCAACTTGGATCATGGTGGACAGCAGTTTCTGATAAGCAGACTGCTGCTCTCTATCACTGTCTTCCTCACTGTCAGGTTCACGATGTTGTGGCCTGTTAGGCTGCAAGAAACTCTTTTAATTTGATGGTTTATAAACAAAAGCATTTTAACAAGATAAGGACTTCAACCTGAGCATCAAACTATCACGATTGAACCAGGGACAGCTTCTCTTTTTTATGCAAGCCAATTTCTCTACATAAGGAAAAAGATAACGCTTTTGTAAGTCATAATTATACAAAGTCGATATTCATAATTAAAGGGATAGTTCACACAAATGTTGTTTTTTTAACGTCATCAATTACTCACACTTAGGGTTTTTACTGTGGAAGTCAAAGGCAATTGTCAACTCTCTAGTTACCAAAATTCTTTAAAATATCTTCTTTTGTTATCAACAGACGAAACTCATTGGAACACGGTAAGTAAGTATTGACAGCATTTTCATTTGGGGGTGAACGTTATTCCTAAAATGGACCAAACAAAGCATGTTTTCATAATTGTCAGATCTAGCCAAACATTTTTAATTTACCCTTTATGAAATGTTACTCGTCGTGTACATGCATTCAGATTCACCGTCTGCTGTAAAATGCAGCTCATTAACTGAAATATGAAGGAGGTTGTTTGACTCGCAGGATCAAGTCTGTCACCACTCAAGAAAGAATATAACGTTAGTCTATCATTTATTTAACTTACCAAGCGCAAAATCTCAGTCTTCTCCGGTCTATCGACAACACTAAAAGGCAAAACAATGATGAGTAACTGTACTACAAGCTAACTTGAATGCTAACTTGTAACGTTACTGTCTACTCTTCTGAGAACACCACATTGTGATACTTACTTATCGTGAAAAGGGTGCTGTTCTCCAAATTCTTTTAGATGTTTCTTCTGTTTCTTAGTTAAATTGGTAACCTCTTGTTTTCCTCGCCTTCTTTTGCCCATGTTTCTGTTCTACACACACGTGTAGTGTAACTCGCGCTTTCGTTTTCTTCACGGATAGTTAGTGTGTGTCACCACACTCTGTCGCCACCTGTCGGCATGGGGTAAAGGTAGCAGAGCGAGAGAGAAACCAAGATTGAAAATATTCTTGGTAAAATTCAAACCCACATTTTAGTAATAGGTTTTATTATTTCTAAAGTGTAATCGTTTCCACAAACACAGACCGTATTACTAAACACAAAGGAATAAGACAAGCACTCGTGTGGGCCCGATTCAATGATGTTTTAGCACCTGTCAAAGCAAAAGGATCATGTCATTGGTTTATCTTTCACCTCATTTTGAGATTTTTCACTGTTACGTTAGATGATGTTCTGCCACAATATGATTCCCCATAAGAGTCAACGAATCAGACTTTTCCTCCGGCTGTGCGTCACACAGCTTTAACTAATTACAAACACTGCGGGCGTGGAGGAATGGATCTCACCATCCGTTCAGGTGCAGCAGACGTATCGGGTGTTCATCAGAATCAGAGCAGAACTGATGTTTGATGTGCGTTAACTCGACTGCAGCCGAAAATATCTTGGCCGGCGCGTGTGTAAGAATGTATGTAATTGATTTGATCATTGAAAATTGTTCCATAACATTCAATGAAAACAGATGTGTGGTTACCAAATACGGAGACATTTTTTAAAAGTTATTTATATATTTATTTATTTAATTCTCCCCGAGAGACCCTCCTCCCCCCCAGCCTCTGAGAACATGTGGTCTGTGATTATAAAGCATATTCCCCGCTGGTGATTAGGGTGCCTATGAATAACAGCAGGGCTGGAGGCCAGTGAAAACAAGGGGAGTGAAACAAATGAACCACACACATCTCGGCTCAGGGGTGAGTCATAAACACACCAAAGGTTAGAAAAACACGGTTGGGTGCCAGCGTAAAGGCGAGGTGAGTGTCCGTGAACACCACCGAAAACGCCGTCCCAAAGAGACGAAGCGCAGCTGATCTACTAGGCCGAGAGTCTCGTGAGCACTTCCTGAACTCCTAAGGCTCAGACTAAAATGCATCTTTAAGCTGTTTTAACTGAAAGCAAATTGCACTGCCATATCTTAAAGTATGTCAGTGCCATTGTTTTGTTTAGTAATGTTTCTAAGACATGTTTATATAAGCTAAATGTCCTAACTGAACTAAGGCCTAATATGCCTAATGGCTTAATCCCTGTCTGTGAAACCCGGCAGCTATGTCAATGATCTGGCTCCAGCAGTTAAAGTTGCGACGAAAAGGAAGTAGCAACAGATATTGAACATGTGCAGATGAATTGTTCACATTTAGTTCTACCAGAAATACTCTGCAAGAATACGATAAGATAGATGAGAAGGTAATGAGTGATGTAACAATTGATTGTTATTGGCAGAAATTATTCTAAAGCTTAATTTCTATGACATTAATTCTACAGAAACTAACCCTTAACCCGGGTGTTTCCAATCCTGTCCAATCCTCCTCTGTCCTGCAGAATTTATCTCCAAGCCTCCAACCCCAATAACAACTGAACCAGCTCATCAAGCTCTTACTAGACATACTAGAAACTTCCAGGCAGGTGTTTTGAGAAAAGTTGGAGGACAGGGGCCCTCTAGAACCGAGTTTGGACACCCCTGCCCTAACCCTACCCCTACCCCTACCCCATACCCCATACAGACAGCTTTCACAACCAATTATAAAGGCTTTTCTCCACGCCTTACCTTTCGACAAGCCCATTACTCCTACCTGCAGATACCCACACTTGTTTCCATTTAATAAACAGGCAAGTACTTTATGTTGGTGAGACGGGAGGACATAGCAGCATTAATGTTCATTAGAAGTGCAAGAGCAGTGTTCAGAATATTCCTCTCCCTGATCCAAAACTGGCACCAAATGAATTGCACAATTATATGAACATTCTCAGATTACGATAATTACACACACATATCAATAGCACTTACTTGCCCAAATTGCATTTAATTGAGCAAATATTTATCCAATTTCCAACTTAATGGAAAGGCTTCATTTTTTTAAACAGAAAATCTTTATTCTGTTCAGTAAAGGATCCAACACACTCAAATCCCATTGTTGATCATTTGTGTTGACCTGTTGCAGCTGGTTTGCATGTGTTGGAGTCTGATTCCTATTGAAGTGTTTTCCAGCTTGTTAAAGAAATGAGAGACAAAACTACAGCACTCTGAAAGAAAAATGCAGACGTTTACGGGACTCTTGTTAAATTACCCACATCAAAATGAAACAGCCTTTCGCCAATAATTGGCAGCAGAGTTAGTTTTACAGAAACGCTCAGCCTGGGGCAGATAGTGGCTTATGTGTTAGCATGGGGCAGATAGTGGGCTAAAGATGGATAGCGCAATACATGCACATGTGATATGGGGTAGACTAGGGGCAGGATAGCAGCAAACAGACGACGTAGACGGTAACATAAGCATAGGTGATATATAAAATCTTTGCATGTTGTTGTTGGACGTTTTGCACTTGTGAAGTCAGTTGGCACTTGGCTGACATGCGTTGAAGAAAGTTGCGTTGGGACCATGCCTAAATGTCCGGCTGAGATCCCACACCTGGGGTTTCAGTAAAAAGTGACCTGAACTCAGGGCTAATGCTAATGCATCGTTAGCAAGACAACATTTCTATGAGAGAGAGAGATTGCATGTCAAGGATGTCTTCAATTTGAATGCAAAATATAAAATGTAAAAACAAAAATGTCCTCATTTAAAAAAAAAAAAAACTCTCTCTATATAAAGGCCTATATATATTTTCTACAAATGCTTTTTAATATTTGAATTTATAAATTATAACTATAAATATAGCTGCGAGCAGCGATGAAGGGCCCAAGCCGGTGGCACCGCAACCCCGGTTCCTTAGTTACCTAAAAGCACCAGGGTGGCCATGCCACTGGCTTTGGCCCTTCATCGCGGATCACAGCTATATATATATATATATATATATATATATATACTGTATATATACATATATATATGAAGCCGGTGGCACCGCCACCCTGGTGCCTTTAGGTTTATTGTGCACGACATGCAAAATGTAACCCTGCTTTGACTGATGCAAGCTCTACAGCACAGTTTATAGTAAGAAAGAATATAGTAAGAAAGAAAAGTAAGCTGTTACTCTGAGATGGTTTGGGAAACAAACATTCATCATGTCGCATTGGTTTTAGTTACTTGTCCTCAAACAGAGCCCTACTCTGTTTATATTTCAGTTACACATTCTACATTGATTAAAAAAGAAAAATCAAATGTGTTTTTAATTGATACAGAAATAAAATATTTATAATTCAGCTGAGAATAAAGTTAGTTCAAATTTTAAGAAAAACAAATATATGATCTGAAATATAGCACATTCATTTTTAAATTCATTCAGGTTCAATTACCAAAAATACAATCTTAATTTAATTTAAAGCAAATAATAAATCTAAAATATATGGGTTATATGCATATTTTGTAAAAAAAGAAAGAAAGATATATATCCAAAAACACAAGGCCTTAAACTTTAACAAGGGTGCAACTCTTTTCACTACAACAAACATAGTCACACACACAAGTCAAGTCACTTACATTTTATATGCAATATTGACTTTTTAGATGCAATATTGACTTTTTTCTGTTTCAGCAGAGAAAATAGTTAAACAAAGATCACAGCGACCCATCGCGCATCTCAAAGCAATGTGTTTTCTCATTACTGAATGATTCAGCATTTTGAATCCATGACTCGTTCATTAAGACGGTCATCTGGCGACACCTTATGGTGATTTAGGGTTATGTTTAAAAGTATCGTTCTTTACAGCGATTTTTAATTGACTCCTGTTAAACCAATCTCGTAACATTATTGTGTAACCGATTTAATTTGATCAGCCTTACCTAGGGTAACAGCCCTATAGTGTCTTATTATTCTAAATTATTGAATTTATTGATCAAATTTACTAATGAAAAATGAAGCATACATTTATTAAGACTAGGCTGCCCTGCAGATATTAGGCTACAATATGCAGATTTAAATATACCATTTATCAAATAATCTGTTTATTTTTAGGTTACACATTACATTGTTTAAAAAATAAAAATCAAATGTGACCCGCTCTGGCGAAATGAGTCGGAAGTTGCAACCTTCCATTTTAAGATATGGGCCGATTATGTGGAAAAACCATGAAATAACAAAAAAAAAAAAAAAAAAAAATTTTTTTTTGCTAATTTCAAAGAACAGACATTCAAAAATAATCTCACAGGGTTTCGTAGTCGAGATAATTGAGTAAAGGTATTTAAATAACGATTAAAGTTGTCAAAGCTTTAAATTCGCTGAAATAAACATTGCTCTTCTCAACTCCCTTCGTCACCTCTGAGCATTTCCTATCCCCTGAAACGTTGAACTCACTGGAGGCTTCTAACCTAAACTGCGTGAGTATATTTATCTGCAAGAAGAATATAGCCTATGTAAGGCTAACGATCGCGACACTCAGATCCACGAACCTGTGTCGCGGTGTGAGAAGACAGAATCACGACACCGACACGTCCCTTCAACTCCCGAAGTTATCCTTCACGTCCAGACCCAATGCTAGCTACAACATCTTTAAATTACTAGGCTATTAGTATTATTTGAAGTTAACATTATAAAATACGTAGACTTACACCACAAAACTTAAATTATTACTAATTTTTTTTTTAAATTGGGCAATTTCAGCATTATGGAGGAGATCCAATTCCCAGATAATTAAATATTTTAATAAATTGGCCTATGTGAACCACACTGCACAAACCAAAAGTAATACTCACCCGATGAAGAAGGGTTGACTCTCTCCAGAACATAAAATCTTTATTTTATTTTCCGTGTTCGCATTTATGAGGAAAAACAATCCGAACGTGACCGTTCTCTGGAAGCAGCACTAAAACTTTCACATAGCTTAAACATGCAAGCACAAAGCCTTTCTTTAAAGTAAATTTCGTTTTAAAATAATTATCTTAATTTAAATCAATGTTTCATCAACCAATTACTAGGATTTAATAATAAGAAATAAATTGCAGACAATAGGCTAGGCCTAATCACGACGCGGAGACGCGCGGCACGTGAACTGAAGCTTGTCTCATGAACCGAAAGTCAGCGTATAAGGTATCCTCACAGACATATATATTGAAATGTCTACTTTTAAACACAACCATTCAAAATGAAAGAAAACAGACTGCTCTCTGCTTATGTGGGCTAATCCGTATGAAAACTGAATTTCTCTCTGACTCCTCTTTAATCTTTCTGATTTTAGAACATTTTTGTAAAAGTGACTTTTTAATTATTTATTTCAAAAAAATTAAAAATAAGTTGAGTTTCAGCCTCGTTAAATTGCATTTATATATGTTAATCTATTTGGTCAAATTAAGCTATATAAAATAAATAGTTTATCCCTTAAAATGCTATGGATTTTGAAAGATATCAAAAAAAAAAAAAAAAAAAAAACGGGCAAAAAAACTTTAAAAGCGATTTTCTTAGGTTTTCAATTGGAAAAAAAAGGGCAGACGACCAGAATTCAAATCTGTATATCGTTACAACCATTCAAGGTATGACCAAGGTATCATTTGAAAGCTTACAGTGTCCTCTTTCCATTAATATCAAAATCTCAATTTTTAAATTTGGGTCACTGTGACTAATTTTGCTGGATCAGGTCGGTCACAAATGTGTTTTTTATTGTAGTATTATTTTATACAGAAATACATTATAATTATATATAATATACAAAATATAACCGTGGGCGCGATTAAACAGTGTTACAATAAAACTCAACATTGTGTTTTTTAAAAATAAATTCAAATAATACAAATCCCGAAATTGCGCTAATTTTAAAATTAAACTAAAACTCATGGCTGCACAAGCATTCATAACTGTGCGCGCCAACAGCGAGGAACCAGCAGAACAGAGTGAACGTTCATTCTGTTTAGTTCAATCCTACTTAATAGGAATTTATTTAAAATGCTTGCTCTACTCCACAACATTAATGTCTTGTGCGGATATCTGTATTTTGACTTTCGGTTTTAAGTAAGCGATTTAAAAGTTCCCGAGTCCCAGCGGAGTCACACGTTGATTAACCGGTGGGAATATACACAATAGGCCTACCTGATATTGAACACAAGAGGGCAGTATAGCACTACGTATGACTCAGATTATTTTTTCTTCTTCTGAATTTTAAAACCATTCTGGCTGTTTTTGAACGTAAACATAATTCTTAAATGAAAAAAGGGAAAAACTGGTTTAATTATAATATTTGTATAATTTAATTTAGAAACAAATGATGTATAATTACATTTTTAGAAGATATGAGGCTTTTAGTGTTTACTGTTTACTTTTTTGACATTACTTTAATCTTTTGCCAAAGTTGCACATGCCTACTGGCTAATAAATGTGATGTATCTGTCGAGCTATCTGTATCTATCTGTTTCAAGCAATTTCAAGCATGCTAAGAGTCCCAAAAGTATCAAAAAAGAATGTTAAAGTTTGATTTGTTGCCACAGCAACAGTATCAAAGATATCAAGAATCCATTCACAGGTCTACATCTGCTGTATTTTTACATTATACAGATGAAGTTTGAAGCAAATCGGTTAAAAATAAGAGGGTGATATCAAAGCATTTTGAAAGTGACACACTTCCTGCTGCCAGTTGGTGGCGCTATAACTCTGACTCACAATAGTCACATCCATGTAATCAGCCTCTTACAGTGAACACACTGCTGAAGTTTCATCAAGATCAGTTAATGTATGCTGAAGTTATAACACACTTCCTGTTTCACGTTTCTCGCCATAATTTTGTTTCCTCGCCACGGCCAAACCGTTCGAGATATCAAAAATCCCCTCGCAAACTTTCATCCTCAATGCCTTGACTTCATGCTGACCGAGTTTCGTGCCGTGTGTTTGAATTCTCTAGGATGAGTATTGCACATTCCATTGCGAGCGTTTTACAAACAAACCTCAATAGCCGACTTCCTGTTTGGCTGGGGTAAAAAGTAAGAGCGTGAGGTATAGATGAAACGATGAGATCAACATGTGTACCGAGTTTCTTATTATTACATGCAAGCGTGTTTGATTTATGGACCAAGTGTTCGGACCCCGTTCCAGGGGGCGCTGTCTAGCCCCCCTGCCACACCCAGGTACCATCTTCAGCCCGGCTCTGATGGCTGTGGGATCTGACCTGTGTGCAAAGTTTCAAGAGTTTTCAAACCCGTTAAGGGCCCCAAAAGCCGCTAAGAGTCTCAAAATCATAAAAAAAAAGAATTTTAAAGTTTGATGCGTTGCCACGGCAACAGTATCAAAGATATCAAGAATCCATTCACAGGTCTTCATCTGCTATGTATTTACATTATACAGATTAAGTTTGAAGCACATCGGGTAAAAATAAAAGGGTGAGTTCAAAGCATTTTGAAAGTGACACACTTCCTGCTGCCAGTTGGTGGCGCTATAACTCTGACTCACAATAGTCACATCCATGTGATCGTCCTCTTACAGCGAACATACTGCTGAAGTTTCATCAAGATCAGTTAATGTATGCTGAAGTTATAACACACTTCCTGTTTCACGTTTCTCGCCATAATTTCGTTTCCTCGCCATGGCCAAACCGTTCGAGATATCAAAAATCCCCTCGCAAACTTTCATCGTCAATGCCTTGACTTCATGCTGACCGAGTTTCGTGCCGTGAGTTTGAATTCTCTAGGAGTAGTACTTCAAATTCCATTGCGAGTGTTTTATGAACAACCCTAAATAACCGACTTCCTGTTGGGCTGGGGTAAAAAGTAATAGTATGAGGTATATATGAACGATGAGATCTATATGTGCACCGAGTTTCATATTATTACATGCAAGCGTGTTTGATTTATGGACCAAGTTTTCGGACCCCGTTCCAGGGGGCGCTGTCTAGCCCCCCTGCCACGCCCGGGTACCATCTTCAGCCCGGCCCTGATGGCCGCGGGTTCTGACCCGTGTGCTAAGTTTCAAGAGTTTTTGAGCATGTTAAGGGCCCCAAAAGTGCCCGAATAGTCGTATAAATAATAATAATAATAATAATAATAAATATAGCTGCGAGCAGCGATGGCGGGCCCAAGCCGGTGGCACCGCAACCCCGGTTCCTTTAGTTACCTAAATGCACCCGGGTGGCGGTGCCGAAGGCTTTGGCCCTTTTATGATTAAATGTTAAAACGGCTTGCCATACTCTGTCATTTCAACTAGTCACAATTATGTTACAGATATCTTAAATGATAATACAAACTATCCAAGATGTAATTACGAATAGACAGAAAGACGTTGATGATATCTACAATGTTAATTCCGGACAGGCAAACTTAGCTTTTAAATGTTAAAAGGGCTTGCCATACAGGGACGTAGGCTCAGAGAGAGGCTCACCATATTCAAACCAAAATATCTGACTTCCTCTTGGTCCGAGCTAATGACTATGTATTAGAAAGTTGTCCGGCTTGAGGAGTACAATGTATATACCGATTTTTGTAACTGTAGATAAAACTAACAACCCCACTTTTGTCAAAAGGTGGCGCTATTTAGTCCTTGCACTATGCCCGTTTCTGAAACTTTGCACATGTCTACTGGCTAATAAATGTGATGTATCTGTTGAGTTTCAAGCAATTTCAATTTCAATTTGACTGTTGAAAAGAAGTGCGCCGATTAGATACTCAGGATCGGTATCGGCTCTGACACTGCCATCTTTGACGAGGCTGATTCAAATTCTATATTGTGCATATACTATTCTATGTTAGGCACAAAGGCACAAAAACTTTCTAAAGTACCATAAAGTTTTTGTGTACTGTATTATTAGTGTTCTGAAGCTATGTGATATAGAAATTAATATTTAAGTCATTAAATTCAAGAACACAAACTTTTCCCTCTCTGCGCCTGTCAGTCATTCTCCATTCAGCATTCAAACAGCACGTCACATTCGGTTACAGTCAATGATGAAACGATCTTCAAGATGATTGAATGTTAATCCTATTATACTGGATCTTTAAGATAAAGGTCTAAAGGTCTATATTTTCGAATGAAGAAACTTTTTCTTGCTGGACTTTATTGCTGTAACTTAATCGTATTACTTTCTACCGGGTGTCGGACGCTGTCGGTTAGATCACAACACTAGAGTCAGAGCACTATAATTGTTCTTCACGCACACAGTAACTGAAATTTAAAACCTTTAAAAGAAAAGGCTCAATAAACTATTGCATAGATAGATAATGTATAATACACTGTTCATAAATATGTATTTCCTTTGTGCTTTGAACTTTTCAATACGGACTCACTGCGCTGTAACTTCATGTGGCTTCAAGCACATCATTCTCCGCTCGGGATGCACATAAGTGCTTTGTGCTGCACCGTATTAGAGCCGTAATATCATAATGCAGTGACGTAATGACAGATTATTAATTGCCTTTCAATTATATGTTGCTGCGTCATTAAACATCTGTCCTATGCATTTCAAACATGTATAGCAGCCATGGCTATATGTTTTTATGATTTTTGTTATCTTGTTTTTCATGAATGTATTTTTCAAAAATAAGAGCAATGTGTATTATCTATTATTAATATGGTTTATAATAGCATTTTTGTCATAGATTATGACAAAGTAATCATATGATCCACCAGCGAGGAACCAGCAGAACAGAGTGAACATTCTTTCTGTTTAGTTCAATCCTACTTAATAGGAATTTATTTAAAATGCTCGCTCTACTCCACACCATTAATGTCTTGTGCGGACATCCGTATTTCGACTTTCGGTTGTAAGTAAGCGATTTAAAAGCTCCCAAGTCCCAGCGGAGTCACACGTTGATTAACCGGTGGGAATATACACAATAGGCCTACCTGATATTGAACACAAGAGGGCAGTATAGCACTACGTATGACTCAGATTATTATTTTTTTATGAATTTTACTACAATTCTGGCTGTTTTTGAATGTAAACATAATTCTTAAATGAAAAAAAGGAAAAATTGGGGAAGTTATAATATTTGTATAATTTAATTTAGAAACAAATGATGTATAATTACATTTTTAGAAGATATGAGGCTTTTAGTGTTTACTTTTTTGACATTACTTTAATATTTTGCCATAGTTGCACATGTCTACTGGCTAATAAATGTGATGTATCTGTTGAGTTTCAAGCAATTTCAAGCATGCTAAGAGTCCCAAAAGCATCAAAAAAGAATGTTAAAGTTTGATTCGTTGCCACGGCAACAGTATCAAAGATATCAAAAATTCTTTCACAGGTCTGCATCTGCCGTGTATTTACATTATACAGATGAAGTTTGAAGCAAATCGGTTAAAAATAAGAGAGTGGTTTCAAAGCATTTTGAAAGTGACACACTTCCTGCTGCCAGTTGGTGGCGCTATAACTTTGACTCACAATAGTCACATCCATGTGATCGGTCTCTTACAGCGAAAACACTGCTGAAGTTTCATCAAGATCAGTTAATGTATGCTGAAGTTATAACACACATCCTGTTTCATGTTTCTCGCCATAATTTCGTTTCCTCGCCACGGCCAAACCGTTCGAGATATAAAAAATCCATTGGCACCTTTTCATCCTTAATGTCTTGACTTCACGCTGATCGAGTTTTGTCGAATTTGGTTCAGTGCTCTAGGAGCAATACTTGAAATTCCATTGCATGTGTTTTAAACACAACCCTAAATAGCCGTCTTCCTGTTGGGCTGGGGTAAAAAGTAAGAGTGTGAAGTAGGCTATATATGAAACGATGAGATCTATATGTGTACCGAGTTTCATATTATTACATGCAAGTGTGTTTGAGTTATGGACCAAATTTTCAGACCAAGTTTATTGACCAAGTTAATCTGATTAATAAACTAATTATATAAAACTATTGTCAATGCACTACAATTAAACTAGTTATATGCCTTTACTTATAAAAAATAAAAATAAAAACTTATTTAAAAAATACCAGGCTTGAGAAATGTATTTTCTTTATGCAGGTCATACACACAGCAGTGAAATGGTTAAGCCCCCTCCCCCTGCACACTCACACACACACACAGACAGCCAAAGACAGAGACACAGAGACATATAGGCTCAGAGTGACCATATTCAAACAAAAATATCTGAGTTTCTGTGGGTCCTAGCTAATAAGTGTAAATTAGAAAGTTGTCCGACTCGAGGAGTACAATATACATACCAATTTTTGTAACTCTAGTTAAAACTAACAACCCCACTTTTGTCAAAAGGTGGCGCTACTGAGCCCTCACCACGCCCGTTTCTGAAACTTTTCACATGTCTACTGGCTAATAAATGTGATGTGTCTGTCGAGTTTCATGCATTTTGAAGCATGCTAAGGGTCTCAAAAGCATCCTAAAAGCATCCTAAAAGAAGGGTAAAGTTTGATGCGTCGCCACGGCAACAGTTTCAAAGATATCAAGAATCCATTCACAGGTCTACATCTGCCGTATGTTTACATTATACATATGAAGTTTGAAGCAAATCGGGAAAAAATAAAAGGGTGATATCAAAGCATTTTGAAAGTGACACACTTCCTGCTGCCAGTTGGTGGCGCTATAACTTTGACTCACAATAGTCAAATCCATGTGATCGTCCTCTTACAGCAAACAGACTGCTGAAGTTTCATCAAGATCAGTTAATGTATGCTGAGGTTATAACACACTTCCTGTTTCACGTTTCTCGCCATGATTTCGTTTCCTCGCCACGGACAAACCGTTCGAGATATCAAAAATCCCCTCGCAAACTTTCATCCTCAATGTCTTGACTTCATGCTGACCGAGTTTCGTCGAATGTGGATCAAAGCTCTAGGAGGAGTATTTCAAATACCATTGCGAGCGTTTTACAAACAAACCTCAATAGCCGACTTCCTGTTGGGCTGGGGTAAAAAGTAAGAGCGCGAGGTATAGATGAAACGATGAGATCAACATTTGTACCGAGTTTCATATTATTACATGCAAGCGTGTTTGAGTTATGGACCGAGTGTTTGGACCCCGTTCCAGGGGGCGCTGACGAGCCCCCCTGCCACGCCCGGGTACCAGCTTCAGCCCGGCTCTGATGGCCGCGGGTTCTGACCCGTGTGCAAAGTTTCAAGAGTTTTCGAGCACGTTAAGGGCCCCAAAAGTGCCCAAAAGGTAGTAAAATAATAATAATTATAATAAATATAGCTGCGAGCAGCGATGGCGGGCCCAAGCCGGTGGCACCGCAACCCCGGTTCCTTTAGTTGGCGGTGGCAAAGGCTTTGGCCCATTTATGATTAAATGTTAAAACTGCTTGCCATACTCTGTCATTTCGACTAGTTACAATTATGTTACAGATATCTTAAATGATAATACAAACTATCCAAAATGTAATTACGAATAGACAGAAAGACGTTGTTGATATCTACAATGTTAATTCCGGACAGGCAAACTTAGCTTTTAAATGTTAAAAGGGCTTGCCATACAGGGACGTAGGCTCAGAGAGAGGCTCACCATATTCAAACCAAAATATCTGACTTCCTCTTGGTCCGAGCTAATGACTATGTATTAGAAAGTTGTCCGGCTTGAGGAGTACAATGTATATAGCGATTTTTGTAACTGTAGATAAAACTAACAACCCCACTTTTGTCAAAAGGTGGCGCTATTTAGTCCTTGCACTATGCCCGTTTCTGAAACTTTGCACATGTCTACTGGCTAATAAATGTGATGTATCTGTTGAGTTTCAAGCAATTTCAATTTCAATTTCAATTTGACTGTTGAAAAGAAGTGCGCCGATTAGATACTCAGGATCGGTATCGGCTCTGACACTGCCATCTTTGACGAGGCTGATTCAAATTCTATATTGTGCATATATACTAGTCTATGTTAGGCACAAAGGCACAAAAACTTTCTAAAGTACCATAAAGTTTTTGTGTACTGTATTATTAGTGTTCTGAAGCTATTATGTGATATAGAAATTAATATTTAAGTCATTCAATTCAAGAACACAAACTTTTCCCTCTCTGCGCCTGTCAGTCATTCTCCATTCAGCATTCAAACAGCACGTCATATTCGGTTACAGTCAATGATGAAACGATCTTCAAGATGATTCAATGTTAATCCTATTATACTGGATCTTTAAGATAAAGGTCTAAAGGTCTATATTTTCGAATGAAGAAACTTTTTCTTGCTGGACTTTATTGCTGTAACTTAACCGTGTTACTTTCTACCGGGTGTCGGACGCTGTCGGTTAGATCACAACACTAGAGTCAGAGCACTATAATTGTTCTTCACGCACACAGTAACTGAAATTTAAAACCTTTAAAAGAAAAGGCTCAATAAACTATTGCATAGATAGATAATGTATAATACACTGTTCATAAATATGTATTTCCTTTGTGCTTTGAACTTTTCAATACGGACTCACTGCGCTGTAACTTCATGTGGCTTCAAGCACATCATTCTCCGCTCGGGATGCACATAAGTGCTTTGTGCTGCACCGTATTGGAGCCGTAATATCATAATGCAGTGACGTAATGACAGATTATTAATTGCCTTTCAATTATATGTTGCTGCGTCATTAAACATCTGTCCTATGCATTTCAAACATTTATAGCAGCCATGGCTATATTTTTTTATGATTTTTGTTATCTTGTTTTTCATTAATGTATTTTTCAAAAATAAGAGCAATGTGTATTATCTATTATTAATATGGTTTATAATAGCATTTTTGTCATAGATTATGACAAAGTAATCATATGATCCACCAGCGAGGAACCAGCAGAACAGAGTGAACATTCATTCTGTTTAGTTCAATCCTACTTAATAGGAATTTATTTAAAATGCTCGCTCTACTCCACACCATTAATGTCTTGTGCGGACATCCGTATTTCGACTTTCGGTTTTAAGTAAGCGATTTAAAAGCTCCCAAGTCCCAGCGGAGTCACACGTTGATTAACCGGTGGGAATATACACAATAGGCCTACCTGATATTGAACACAAGAGGGCAGTATAGCACTACATATGACTCAGATTATTATTTTTTTATGAATTTTACAACAATTCTGGCTGTTTTTGAACGTAAACATAATTCTTAAATGAAAAAAAGGAAAAATTGGGGAAGTTATAATATTTGTATAATTTAATTTAGAAACAAATGATGTATAATTACATTTTTAGAAGATATGAGGCTTTTAGTGTTTACTTTTTTGACATTACTTTAATCTTTTGCCATAGTTGCACATGTCTACTGGCTAATAAATGTGATGTATCTGTTGAGTTTCAAGCAATTTCAAGCATGCTAAGAGTCCCAAAAGCATCAAAAAAGAATGTTAAAGTTTGTTTCGTTGCCACGGCAACAGTATCAAAGATATCAAAAATTCATTCACAGGTCTACATCTGCCGTGTATTTACATTATACAGATGAAGTTTGAAGCAAATCGGTTAAAAATAAGAGAGTGATTTCAAAGCATTTTGAAAGTGACACACTTCCTGCTGCCAGTTGGTGGCGCTATAACTTTGACTCACAATAGTCACATCCATGTGATCGGTCTCTTACAGCGAAAACACTGCTGAAGTTTCATCAAGATCAGTTAATGTATGCTGAAGTTATAACAGACATCCTGTTTCATGTTTCTCGCCATAATTTCGTTTCCTCGCCACGGCCAAACCGTTCGAGATATCAAAAATCCCGTGGCACTTTTTCATCCTTAATGTCTTGACTTCACGCTGATCGAGTTTCGTCGAATTTGGTTCAGTGCTCTAGGAGCAATAATTTAAATTCCATTGCATGTGTTTTAAACACAACCCTAAATAGCCAACTTCCTGTTGGGCTGGGGTAAAATTAAGAGTGTGAAGTATATATGAAACGATGAGATCTATATGTGTACCAAGTTTCATATTATTACATGCAAGTGTGTTTGATTTATGGACCAAATTTTCAGACCAAGTTTATTGACCAAGTTAATCTGATTAATAAACTAATTATATAAAACTATTGTCAATTCACTACAATAAAACTAGTTATATGCCTTTACTTATAAAAAATAAAAATAAAAACTTATTTAAAAAATACCAGGCTTGAGAAATGTATTTTCTTTATGCAGGTCATACACACAGCAGTGAAATGGTTAAGCCCCCTCCCCCTGCACACACACACAGACAGCCAGCCAGCCAGCCAGCCAAAGACACATGTAGGCTCAGAGTGGCCATATTCAAACAAAAATATCTGACTTTCCGTGGGTCCTAGCTAATAAGTGTCAATTAGAAAGTTGTCCGGCTCGAGGAGTACAATATACATACCAATTTTTGTAACTCTAGTTAAAACTAACCACCCCACTTTTGTCAAAAGGTGGCGCTACTGAGCCCTCACCACGCCCGTTTCTGCAACTTTGCACATGTCTACTGGCTAATAAATGTGATGTGTCTGTCGAGTTTCATGCAATTTGAAGCATGCTAAGGGTCTCAAAAGCATCCTAAAAGCATCCTAAAAGAAGGGTGAAGTTTGATGCGTCGCCACGGCAACAGTTTCAAAGATATCAAGAATCCATTCACAGGTCTTCATCTGCCGTATGTTTCCATTATACATATGAAGTTTGAAGCAAATCGGGTAAAAATAAAAGGGTGATATCTAAGCATTTTGAAAGTGACACACTTCCTGCTGCCAGTTGGTGGCGCTATAACTTTGACTCACAATAGTCACATCCATGTGATCGTCCTCTTACAGCGAACACACTGCTGAAGTTTCATCAAGATCAGTTAATGTATGCTGAAGTTATAACACACTTCCTGTTTCACGTTTCTCGCCATGATTTCGTTTCCCCGCCACGGACAAACCGTTCGAGATATAAAAAATCCCCTCGCAAACTTTCATCCTCAATGTCTTGACTTCATGCTGACCGAGTTTCGTCGAATTTGGATCAAAGCTCTAGGAGGAGTATTTGACATTCCATTGCGATCGTTTTACAAACAAACCTCAATAGCCGACTTCCTGTTGGGCTGGGGTAAAAAGTAAGAGCGCGAGGTATAGATGAAACGATGAGATCAACATGTGTACCGAGTTTCATATTATTACATACAAGCGTGTTTGAGTTATGGACCAAGTGTTCGGACCCCGTTCCAGGGGGCGCTGACGAGCCGCCCTGCCACGCCCGGGTACCAGCTTCAGCCCGGCTCTGATGGCCGCGGGTTCTGACCCGTGTGCAAAGTTTCAAGAGTTTTCGAGCACGTTAAGGGCCCCAAAAGTGCCCAAAAGGTAGTAAAATAATAATAAATATAGCTGCGAGCAGCGATTGCGGGCCCAAGCCGGTGGCACCGCAACCCCGATGCCTTTAGTTACCCAAAGGCACCGGGATGGTGGTACCGCCGGCTTTGGCCCTTTATCGCTGCTCACAGCTATATTTATATTTAATAAAAAGCCGGTGGCACCGCCACCTTGGTGCCTTTAGGGTTATTCTGTACGACGTGTAAAAACGTAACCCCCGCTTTGACTATCAAAAAGAAGTGTATTGTAGAGCTTGCATCAATGCGGACTCGATGCGCTGTGCGCTGTAACTCCATGTGGCTTTAAGCGCATCATTCTCCACTCGGGATGCGCATAAGCGTTTTGTGCCACACTGTACTGAGCCTTTCATATCATAATGCAGTGACGCAATGACAGATTATTAATTGCCTTTCTTGTTCTGTTCCATCTATTATATGTTGATAATAGATAGGACAGAGCACTAAAAACCTCAAACAAAGCACTAAAAACTTAAGCTGTTTGCTGTGTAGTCTGAGAATGAGCTGTTTGATTTGCACCCTCTTCCTCTTCACTGTCCTCCATAAAAACCAGCTATCCAGGTCCATGTTGTTCTAGAAAGTTTGTATGTTGCTGCCTCAATTAACATCTCTGCTATACATTTAAAACATGGCTATATCTAAAATAATTTATCTTTTTGATTTTTGTTATCTTGTTTTTCATGAATATTTTACAACAATACAAAGAGCAATGTGTATTTTCCAATAATATAGTTTGTAATGGCTTTTTTTGTCATAGATTATAATCATATATTTTTTGGATTTGTTATTTATCTTTATAATGAAGTTGTCTGTATTAAGTAGATTGTGTTTAACACACACAAGAGTGATTTATTAGTTCAACACATAGTTATAGAAATTCTACTTTATCTAAAAAAACCCTGCACTTTATATATACACACACACACACACACACACACATAAATACATGTAAATAAAAATACAAAAAAAAAAACATCAAATGTGTTTTTAGTCAGAGTATTATTTTATACAGAAACAAATATTTGTAATTCAGATAACAATGAAGTTACTGTTTTAAAATCTTAAGGAAAACAAATATATTGAATGAAATATAGCACATGAATTTTAAATTCATTCAACTTCAATTACAAATACAATCTTACTTTCATTTAAAGCAATCTATACATTTAAAAGATGGGGGTTATATGCCTATTTTGTCATTTAAAAATATTGTTATACAAAATTGTTATGCAAAAAGACAAGGACTTAGAGACAAGGACTTGAAGGAAAAATCACAGCCAGCCACACACACACACATAAACACAGACAACAGCCCTCCCCTCCCCACACACACACACACACCCACACACACACACACACACATAAACACAGACAACAGCCCTCCCCTCCCCACACACACACACACCCACACACACACACACACACACACACAGAGAGAGAGAGAGAGAGAGAGAGAGAGAGAGAGAGAGAGAGAATCGCAGGGGAAATAAATCCATTCAAACTACAATATCTGACTTTCTGTTGCTCAGAGCGAATGACTTTAAATTGGAAAGTTGATCGGCTTGACGAGAACAATATACGTGGTAAGTTTTGTAACTGTAGGTAAATTGAGCAAAGTTATAACACACTTTATGTGTCCTTTTTTAGTCATAAAATTCATTTCCTCGCCACGGCCAGACCGTTCGAGATATCAAAAATCCGTTCGGAATTGAGCATCCTCAATGTCTTGACTTCATGCACACCGAGTTTGGTTGTGATTGGTAAACACATGCATTGTGATTTGATGTATTTCTCCTAGGACAATTATTCAAACAACCCATAATTCATAATTCATAAATAACTTCCATTTGAACTGTCATAAAACTTAGAGCACGAAAGTTGTTTGGCCTGATGTGATCTATAATTGTACCGAGTTTCATATTAATTCATGCAAGTGTGTTTGATTTATGGACAAATGTTCGAATCCCAGTCCAGGGGGCGCTGTCGAGCCGCCCTGCCACGCCCGGTTACCAGCTTCAGCCCGGCCCTGATGGCCATGGGTTCTGACCCGTGTGCAAAGTTTCAAGAGTTTTCGAGGATGTTAAGGCCCCCGAAAATGCCAGAGAAGTCGCACACAGCAAATAAAGGGTTAAAATTAACCTGACAGGCGCCCCTCCTCTCACTCACACAGAGGGACACTGAGAGACTGGCAAAATTCTGAGATTTTCTCTACATTCAAACAAACATATCTGACTTTCTGTGGGTCCTAGCTAATGAGTGTCAATTAGAAAGTTGTCCGGCTCGAGGAGTACAATATACATACCGATTTTTGTAACTGTAGATAAAACTAACAACCCCACTTTTGTCAAAAGGTGGCGCTACTGAGCCCTCACCACGCCCGTTTCTGAAACTTTGCACATGTCTACTGGCTAATAAATGTGATGTGTCTGTCGAGTTTCATGTAATTTGAAGCATGCTAAGGGTCTCAAAAGCATCCTATAAGAATGGTAAAGTTTGATGCGTTGCCACGGCAACAGTTTAAAAGATATCAAGAATCCATTCACAGGTCTACATCTATCGTATGTTTACATTATTCAGATGAAGTTTGAAGCAAATCGGGTAAAAATAAAAGGGTGATTTCAAAGCATTTTGAAAGTGACACACTTCCTGCTGCCAGTTGGTGGCACTATAACTTTGACTCACAATAGTCACATCCATGTGATCGTCCTCTTACAGCGAACACACTGCTGAAGTTTCATCAAGATCAGTTAATGTATGCTGAAGTTATAACACACTTCCTGTTTCACGTTTCTCGCCATAGTTTCGTTTCCTCGCTACGGACAAACCGTTCGAGATATCAAAAATCCCCTCGCAAACTTTCATCCTCAATGTCTTGACTTCACGCTGACTGAGTTTCGTCGAACTTGGATCAAAGCTCTAGGAGGAGTATTTAACATTCCATTGCGAGCGTTTTACAAACAAACCTCAATAGCCGACTTCCTGTTGGGCTGGGGTAAAAAGTAAGAGTGTGAGGTATAGATGAAACGATGAGAGCAACATGTGTACCGAGTTTCATATTATTACATACAAGCGTGTTTGAGTTATGGACCAAGTGTTCGGACCCCGTTCCAGGGGGCGCTGACGAGCCGCCCTGCCACGCCCAGGTACCAGCTTCAGCCCGGCTCTGATGGCCGCGGGTTCTGACCCGTGTGCAAAGTTTCAAGAGTTTTCGAGCATGTTAAGGGCCCCAAAAGTGCCCGAATAGTCGTTAGAAAAATAAAAGAAAAAATATAGCTGCGAGCAGCGATGGCGGGCCCAAGCCGGTGGCACCGCAACCCCGGTTCCTTTAGTTACCTAAAGGCACCCGGGTGGCGGTGCCGAAGGCTTTGGCCCTTTCATGATTAAATGTTAAAACGGCTTGCCATACTCTGTCATTTCGACTAGTCAAAATTATGTTACAGATATCTTAAATGATAATACAAACTATCCAAAATGTAATTACGACTAGACAGAAAGACGTTGTTGATATCTACAATGTTAATTCCGGATAGGCAAACTTAGCTTTTAAATGTTAAAAGGGCTTGCCATACAGGGACGTAGGCTCAGAGAGAGGCTCACCATATTCAAACCAAAATATCTGACTTCCTCTTGGTCCGAGCTAATGACTATGTAATAGAAAGTTGTCCGGCTTGAGGAGTACAATGTATATACCGATTTTTGTAACTGTAGATAAAACTAACAACCCCACTTTTGTCAAAAGGTGGCGCTATTTAGTCCTTGCACCATGCCCGTTTCTGAAACTTTGCACGTCTACTGGCTAATAAATGTGATGTATCTGTTGAGTTTCAAGCAATTTCAATTTCAATTTGACTGTTGAAAAGAAGTGCGCCGATTAGATACTCAGGATCGGTATCGGCTCTGACACTGCCATCTTTGACGAGGCTGATTCATATTGTGCATATACTATTCTATGTAAGGCACAAAGGCACAAAAACTTTCTAAAGTACCATAAAGTTTTTGTGTACTGTATTATAAGTGTTCTGAAGCTATTATGTGATATAGAAATTAATATTTAAGTCATTAAATTCAAGAACACGTAAACTTTTCCCTCTCTGCGCCTGTCAGTCATTCTCCATTCAGCATTCAAACAGCACGTCGCATTCGGTTACAGTCAATGATGAAACGATCTTCAAGATGATTCAATGTTAATCCTATTATACTGGGTCTTTAAGATAAAGGTCTAAAGGTCTATATTTTCGAATGAAGAAACTTTTTCTTGCTGGACTTTATTGCTGTAACTTAATCGTGTTACTTTCTACCGGGTGTCAGACGCTGTCGGTTAGATCACAACACTAGAGTCAGAGCACTATAATTGTTCTTCACGCACACAGTAACTGAAATTTAAAACCTTTAAAAGAAAAGGCTCAATAAACTATTGCATAGATAGATAATGTATAATACACTGTTCATAAATATGTATTTCCTTTGTGCTTTGAACTTTTCAATACGGACTCAATGCGCTGTAACTTCATGTGGCTTCAAGCACAACATTCTCCGCTCGGGATGCACATAAGTGCTTTGTGCTGCACCGTATTAGAGCCGTAATATCATAATGCAGTGACGTAATGACAGATTATTAATTGCCTTTCAATTATATGTTGCTGCGTCATTAAACATCTGTCCTATGCATTTCAAACATTTATAGCAGCCATGGCTTTATCTTTTTATGATTTTTGTTATCTTGTTTTTCATGAATGTATTTTTTAAAAATAAGAGCAATGTGTATTATCTATTATTAATATAGTTTATAATAGCATTTTTGTCATAGATTATGACAAAGTAATCATATGATCCACCAGCGAGGAACCAGCAGACCAGAGTGAACATTCTTTCTGTTTAGTTCAATCCTACTTAATAGGAATTTATTTAAAATGCTCGCTCTACTCCACACCATTAATGTCTTGTGCGGACATCCGTATTTTGACTTTCGGTTTTAAGTAAGCGATTTAAAAGCTCCCAAGTCCCAGCAGAGTCACACGTTGATTAACCGGTGGGAATATACACAATAGGCCTACCTGATATTGAACACAAGAGGGCAGTATAGCACTACGTATGACTCAGATTATTATTTTTTTCTGAATTTTACAACAATTCTGGCTGTTTTTGAACGTAAACATAATTCTTAAATGAAAAAAAGGAAAAATTGGGGACGTTATAATATTTGTATAATTTAATTTAGAAACAAATGATGTATAATTACATTTTTAGAAGATATGAGGCTTTTAGTGTTTACTTTTTTGACATTACTTTAATCTTTTGCCATAGTTGCACATGTCTACTGGCTAATAAATGTGATGTATCTGTTGAGTTTCAAGCAATTTCAAGCATGCTAAGAGTCCCAAAAGCATCAAAAAAGAATGTTAAAGTTTGTTTCGTTGCCACGGCAACAGTATCAAAGATATCAAAAATTCATTCACAGGTCTACATCTGCCGTGTATTTACATTATACAGATGAAGTTTGAAGCAAATCGGTTAAAAATAAGAGAGTGATTTCAAAGCATTTTGAAAGTGACACACTTCCTGCTGCCAGTTGGTGGCGCTATAACTTTGACTCACAATAGTCACATCCATGTGATCGGTCTCTTACAGCGAAAACACTGCTGAAGTTTCATCAAGATCAGTTAATGTATGCTGAAGTTATAACAGACATCCTGTTTCATGTTTCTCGCCATAATTTCGTTTCCTCGCCACGGCCAAACCGTTCGAGATATCAAAAATCCCGTGGCACTTTTTCATCCTTAATGTCTTGACTTCACGCTGATCGAGTTTCGTCGAATTTGGTTCAGTGCTCTAGGAGCAATAATTTAAATTCCATTGCATGTGTTTTAAACACAACCCTAAATAGCCAACTTCCTGTTGGGCTGGGGTAAAAAGTAAGAGTGTGAAGTAGGCTATATATGAAACGATGAGATCTATATGTGTACCAAGTTTCATATTATTACATGCAAGTGTGTTTGATTTATGGACCAAATTTTCAGACCAAGTTTATTGACCAAGTTAATCTGATTAATAAACTAATTATATAAAACTATTGTCAATTCACTACAATTAAACTAGTTATATGCCTTTACTTATAAAAAATAAAAATAAAAACTTATTTAAAAAATACCAGGCTTGAGAAATGTATTTTCTTTATGCAGGTCATACACACAGCAGTGAAATGGTTAAGCCCCCTCCCCCTGCACACACACACAGACAGCCAGCCAGCCAGCCAGCCAAAGACACATGTAGGCTCAGAGTGGCCATATTCAAACAAAAATATCTGACTTTCCGTGGGTCCTAGCTAATAAGTGTCAATTAGAAAGTTGTCCGGCTCGAGGAGTACAATATACATACCAATTTTTGTAACTCTAGTTAAAACTAACCACCCCACTTTTGTCAAAAGGTGGCGCTACTGAGCCCTCACCACGCCCGTTTCTGCAACTTTGCACATGTCTACTGGCTAATAAATGTGATGTGTCTGTCGAGTTTCATGCAATTTGAAGCATGCTAAGGGTCTCAAAAGCATCCTAAAAGCATCCTAAAAGAAGGGTAAAGTTTGATGCGTCGCCACGGCAACAGTTTCAAAGATATCAAGAATCCATTCACAGGTCTTCATCTGCCGTATGTTTCCATTATACATATGAAGTTTGAAGCAAATCGGGTAAAAATAAAAGGGTGATATCTAAGCATTTTGAAAGTGACACACTTCCTGCTGCCAGTTGGTGGCGCTATAACTTTGACTCACAATAGTCACATCCATGTGATCGTCCTCTTACAGCGAACACACTGCTGAAGTTTCATCAAGATCAGTTAATGTATGCTGAAGTTATAACACACTTCCTGTTTCACGTTTCTCGCCATGATTTCGTTTCCCCGCCACGGACAAACCGTTCGAGATATAAAAAATCCCCTCGCAAACTTTCATCCTCAATGTCTTGACTTCATGCTGACCGAGTTTCGTCGAATTTGGATCAAAGCTCTAGGAGGAGTATTTGACATTCCATTGCGATCGTTTTACAAACAAACCTCAATAGCCGACTTCCTGTTGGGCTGGGGTAAAAAGTAAGAGCGCGAGGTATAGATGAAACGATGAGATCAACATGTGTACCGAGTTTCATATTATTACATACAAGCGTGTTTGAGTTATGGACCAAGTGTTCGGACCCCGTTCCAGGGGGCGCTGACGAGCCGCCCTGCCACGCCCGGGTACCAGCTTCAGCCCGGCTCTGATGGCCGCGGGTTCTGACCCGTGTGCAAAGTTTCAAGAGTTTTCGAGCACGTTAAGGGCCCCAAAAGTGCCCAAAAGGTAGTAAAATAATAATAATTATAATAATAATAGTAAAGAAAAATAATCCTTAGGAAAACAATAGGGCCTTCGCCCTTTCAGGGCTTGGGCCCTAAAAAAAAATATAGCTGCGAGCAGCGATGGCGGGCCCAAGCCGGTGGCACCGCAACCCCGGTTCCTTTAGTTACCTAAATGCACCCGGGTGGCGGTGCCGAAGGCTTTGGCCCTTTTATGATTAAATGTTAAAACGGCTTGCCATACTCTGTCATTTCGACTAGTCACAATTATGTTACAGATATCTTAAATGATAATACAAACTATCCAAAATGTAATTACGAGTAGACAGAAAGACGTTGTTGATATCTACAATGTTAATTCCGGACAGGCAAACTTAGCTTTTAAATGTTAAAAGGGCTTGCCATACAGGGACGTAGGCTCAGAGAGAGGCTCACCATATTCAAACCAAAATATCTGACTTCCTCTTGGTCCGAGCTAATGACTATGTATTAGAAAGTTGTCCGGCTTGAGGAGTACAATGTTTATAGCGATTTTTGTAACTGTAGATAAAACTAACAACCCCACTTTTGTCAAAAGGTGGCGCTATTTAGTCCTTGCACTATGCCCATTTCTGAAACTTTGCACATGTCTACTGGCTAATAAATGTGATGTATCTGTTGAGTTTCAAGCAATTTCAATTTCAATTTCAATTTGACTGTTGAAAAGAAGTGCGCCGATTAGATAGTCAGGATCGGTATCGGCTCTGACACTGCCATCTTTGACGAGGCTGATTCAAATTCTATATTGTGCATATATACTATTCTATGTTAGGCACAAAAACTTTCTAAAGTACCATAAAGTTTTTGTGTACTGTATTATTAGTGTTCTGAAGCTATTATGTGATATAGAAATTAATATTTAAGTCATTAAATTCAAGAACACAAACTTTTCCCTCTCTGCGCCTGTCAGTCATTCTCCATTCAGCATTCAAACAGCACGTCACATTCGGTTACAGTCAATGATGAAACGATCTTCAAGATGATTGAATGTTAATCCTATTATACTGGATCTTTAAGATAAAGGTCTAAAGGTCTATATTTTCGAATGAAGAAACTTTTTCTTGCTGGACTTTATTGCTGTAACTTAACCGTGTTACTTTCTACTGGGTGTCGGACGCTGTCGGTTAGATCACAACACTAGAGTCAGAGCACTATAATTGTTCTTCACGCACACAGTAACTGAAATTTAAAACCTTTAAAAGAAAAGGCTCAATAAACTATTGCATAGATAGATAATGTATAATACACTGTTCATAAATATGTATTTCCTTTGTGCTTTGAACTTTTCAATACGGACTCACTGCGCTGTAACTTCATGTGGCTTCAAGCACATCATTCTCCGCTCGGGACGCACATAAGTGCTTTGTGCTGCACCGTATTGGAGCCGTAATCTCATAATGCAGTGACGTAATGACAGATTATTAATTGCCTTTCAATTATATGTTGCTGCGTCATTAAACATCTGTCCTATGCATTTCAAACATTTATAGCAGCCATGGTTATATTTTTTTATGATTTTTGTTATCTTGTTTTTCATGAATGTATTTTTCAAAAATAAGAGCAATGTGTATTATCTATTATTAATATGGTTTATAATAGCATTTTTGTCATAGATTATGACAAAGTAATCATATGATCCACCAGCGAGGAACCAGCAGAACAGAGTGAACATTCATTCTGTTTAGTTCAATCCTACTTAATAGGAATTTATTGAAAATGCTCGCTCTACTCCACACCATTAATGTCTTGTGCGGACATCCGTATTTCGACTTTCGGTTTTAAGTAAGCGATTTAAAAGCTCCCAAGTCCCAGCGGAGTCACACGTTGATTAACCGGTGGGAATATACACAATAGGCCTACCTGATATTGAACACAAGAGGGCAGTATAGCACTACGTATGACTCAGATTATTATTTTTTTATGAATTTTACAACAATTCTGGCTGTTTTTGAACGTAAACATAATTCTTAAATGAAAAAAAGGAAAAATTGGGGAAGTTATAATATTTGTATAATTTAATTTAGAAACAAATGATGTATAATTACATTTTTAGAAGATATGAGGCTTTTAGTGTTTACTTTTTTGACATTACTTTAATCTTTTGCCATAGTTGCACATGTCTACTGGCTAATAAATGTGATGTATCTGTTGAGTTTCAAGCAATTTCAAGCATGCTAAGAGTCCCAAAAGCATCAAAAAAGAATGTTAAAGTTTGATTCGTTGCCACGGCAACAGTATCAAAGATATAAAAAATTCATTCACAGGTCTACATCTGCCGTGTATTTACATTATACAGATGAAGTTTGAAGCAAATCGGTTAAAAATAAGAGAGTGGTTTCAAAGCATTTTGAAAGTGACACACTTCCTGCTGCCAGTTGGTGGCGCTATAATTTTGACTCACAATAGTCACATCCATGTGATCGGTCTCTTACAGCGAAAACACTGCTGAAGTTTCATCAAGATCAGTTAATGTATGCTGAAGTTATAACACACATCCTGTTTCATGTTTTTCGCCATAATTTCGTTTCCTCGCCACGGCCAAACCGTTCGAGATATAAAAAATCCCTTGGCACCTTTTCATCCTTAATGTCTTGACTTCACGCTGATCGAGTTTTGTCGAATTTGGTTCAGTGCTCTAGGAGCAATACTTTAAATTCCATTGCATGTGTTTTAAACACAACCCTAAATAGCCGTCTTCCTGTTGGGCTGGGGTAAAAAGTAAGAGTGTGAAGTAGGCTATATATGAAACGATGAGATCTATATGTGTACCAAGTTTCATATTATTACATGCAAGTGTGTTTGATTTATGGACCAAATTTTCAGACCAAGTTTATTGACCAAGTTAATCTGATTAATAAACTAATTATATAAAACTATTGTCAATGCACTACAATTAAACTAGTTATATGTCTTTACTTATAAAAAATAAAAATAAAAACTTATTTAAAAAATACCAGGCTTGAGAAATGTATTTTCTTTATGCAGGCCATACACACAGCAGTGAAATGGTTAAGCCCCCTCCCCCTGCACACTCACACACACACAGACAGGCAAAGACAGAGATGTAGGCTCAGATTAAGCAAGACCACATTCAAACAAACACATCTGACTTTCTGTGGGTCCTAGCTAATAAGTTTAAATTAGAAAGTTGTCTGGCTCGAGGAGTACAATATACATACCAATTTTTGTAACTCTAGTTAAAACTAACAACCCCACTTTTGTCAAAAGGTGGCGCTACTGAGCCCTCACCACGCCCATTTCTGAAACTTTGCACATGTCTACTGGCTAATAAATGTGATGTGTCTGTCGAGTTTCATGCATTTTAAAGCATGCTAAGGGTCTCAAAAGCATCCTAAAAGCATCCTAAAAGAAGGGTAAAGTTTGATGCGTCGCCGCGGCAACAGTTTCAAAGATATCAAGAATCCATTCACAGGTCTACATCTGCCGTATGTTTACATTATACATATGAAGTTTGAAGCAAATCGGGTAAAAATAAAAGGGTGATATCAAAGCATTTTGAAAGTGACACACTTCCTGCTGCCAGTTGGTGGCGCTATAACTTTGACTCACAATAGTCACATCCATGTGATCGTCCTCTTACAGCGAACACACTGCTGAAGTTTCATCAAGATCAGTTAATGTATGCTGAAGTTATAACACACTTCCTGTTTCACGTTTCTCGCCATGATTTCGTTTCCTCGCCACGGACAAACCGTTCGAGATATAAAAAATCCCCTCGCAAACTTTCATCCTCAATGTCTTGACTTCACGCTGACCGAGTTTCGTCGAATTTGGATCAAAGCTCTAGGAGGAGTATTTGACATTCCATTGCGAGCGTTTTACAAACAAACCTCAATAGCCGACTTCCTGTTGGGCTGGGGTAAAAAGTAAGAGTGTGAGGTATAGATGAAACGATGAGATCAACGTGTGTACCGAGTTTCATATTATTACATACAAGCGTGTTTGAGTTATGGACCAAGTGTTCGGACCCCGTTCCAGGGGGCGCTGACGAGCCGCCCTACCACGCCCGGGTACCAGCTTCAGCCCGGCTCTGATGGCCGCGGGTTCTGACCCGTGTGCAAAGTTTCAAGAGTTTTCGAGCACGTTAAGGGCCCCAAAAGTGCCCAAAAGGTAGTAAAATAATAATTATTATAATAATAATAGTGAAGAAAAATAATCCCAAGGAAAACAATAGGGCCTTCGCCCTTTCAGGGCTTGGGCCCTAATAATAATCGTTAGGAAAACAATAGGGCCTTCGCCCTTTCAGGGCTTGGGCCCTAATAATAAAATATAGCTGCGAGCAGCGATGGCGGGCCCAAGCCAGTGGCACCGCAACCCCTGGCTCCTTTAGTTACCTAAAGGCACCGGGGTGGCGGTGCCGAAGGCTTTGGCCCTTTCATGATTAAATGTTAAAACGGCTTGCCATAGTCTGTCATTTTGACTAGTCACAATTATGTTACAGATATCTTAAATGATAATACAAACTATCCAAAATGTAATTACGACTAGACAGAAAGACATTGTTGATATCTACAATGTTAATTTCCGGATAGGCAAACTTAGCTTTTAAATGTTAAAAGGGCTTGCCATACACGGACGTAGGCTCAGAGAGAGTCTCACCATATTCAAACCAAAATATCTGACTTCCTCTTGGTCTGAGCTAATGACTATGAATTAGAAAGTTGTCTGGCTTGAGGAGTACAATGTATATAACGATTTTTGTAACTGTAGATAAAAATAACAACCCCACTTTTGTCAAAAGGTGGCGCTATTTAGTCCCTGCACCATGCCCGTTTCTGAAACTTTGCACATGTCTACTGGCTAATAAATGTGATGTGTCTGTTGAGTTTCATGCAATTTCAAGCATGCTAAGAGTCTCAAAAGCATCCTAAAATAATTTCAAAGTTTGAAGCTTTGCCACGGCAACAGTTTAAAAGATATCAAGAATCCATTCACAGGTCTACATCTACCGTATGTTTACATTATACAGATGAAGTTTTTCATCTGTTTTTCATCATTATACAGATGAAGTTTTTCATCTGTTTACATTATACAGATGAAGTTTTTCATTCATATTATTACATGCAAGCGTGTTTGATTTATGGACCAAGTTTTCGGACCCCGTTCCAGGGGGCGCTGTCTAGCCCCCCTGCCACGCCTAGGTACCATCTTCAGCCCGGGCCTGATGGCTGTGGGATATGACCTGTGTGCAAAGTTTCAAGAGTTTTCAAACCCGTTAAGGGCCTCAAAAGCCATTAAGAGTCTCAAAATCATCAAAAAAAAAAAGAATTTTAAAGTTTGATGCGTTGCCACGGCAACAGTATCAAAGATATCAAGAATCCATTCACAGGTCTTCATCTGCCATGTATTTACATTATACAGATGAAGTTTGAAGCAAATCGGGTAAAAATAAGAGGTTGATTTCAAAGCATTTTGAAAGTGACACACTTCCTGCTGCCAGTTGGTGGCGCTATAACTTTGACTCGAAATAGTCACATCCATGTGATCGTCCTCTTACAGCGAACACACTGATGAAGTTTCATCAAGATATGTTAATGTATGCTGAAGTTATAACACACTTCCTGTTTCACGTTTCTCGCCATAATTTCGTTTCCTCGTCACGGCCAAACCGTTTGAGATATCAAAAATCCCCTCACAAACTTTCATCCTCAATGTCTTGACTTCTTGCACACCGAGTTTGGTTGTGATTGGTAAACACATGCGTTGTAATTTGATGTATTTCTCCTAGGACAACTATTCAAACAACCCATAATTCTCAACTTCCATTTTAATTGTCGTAAAACTTAGAGCACGAAAGTTGTTTGGCCTGATGTGATCTATAATTGTACCGAGTTTCATATTAATTCACGCAAGTGTGTTTGATTTATGAACAAATGTTCGAATCCCAGTCCAGGGGGCGCTGTCGAGCCGCCCTGCCACGCCCGATGACCAGCTTCAGCCCGGCCCTGATGGCCATGGGTTCTGACCCGTGTGCAAAGTTTCAAGAGTTTTAGAGGATGTTAAGGCCCCCGAAAATGCCAGAGAAGTCGCACACAGCAAATAAAGGGTTAAAATTAACCTGACAGGCGCCCCTCCTCTCACTCACACAGAGAGACACTGAGAGACTGGCAAAATTCTAAGATTTTCTCTACATTCAAACAAAGATATCTGACTTTCTGTGGGTCCTAGCTAATGAGTGTCAATTAGAAAGTTGTCCGGCTCGAGGAGTACAATATACATACCGATTTTTGTAACTCTAGTTAAAACTAACAACCCCACTTTTGTCAAAAGGTGGTGCTACTGAGCCCTCACCACGCCCGTTTCTGAAACTTTGCACATGTCTACTGGCTAATAAATGTGATGTGTCTGTCGAGTTTCATGCGATTTGAAGCATGCTAAGGGTCTCAAAAGCATCCTAAAAGAATGGTAAAGTTTGATGCGTTGCCACGGCAACAGTTTAAAAGATATCAAGAATCCATTCACAGGTCTACATCTGTCGTATATTTACATTATACGGATTAAGTTTGAAGCAAATCGGGTAAAAATAAAAGGGTGATTTCAAAGCATTTTGAAAGTGACACACTTCCTGCTGCCAGTTGGTGGCGCTATAACTTTGACTCACAATAGTCACATCCATGTGATCGTCCTCTTACAGCGAACACACTGCTGAAGTTTCATAAAGATCAGTTAATGTATGCTGAAGTTATAACACACTTCCTGTTTCACGTTTCTCGCCATAATTTCGTTTCCTCGCCACGGCCAAACCGTTCGAGATATCAAAAATCCCCTCGCAAACTTTCATCCTCAATGCCTTGACTTCATGCTGACCGAGTTTCGTGCCGTGTGTTTGAATTCTCTAGGAGGAGTATTGCACATTCCATTGCGAGCGTTTTACAAACAAACCTCAATAGCCAACTTCCTATTGGGCTGGGGTAAAAAGTAATAGTTTGAGGTATATATGAACGATGAGATCAACATGTGTACCGAGTTTCATATTATTACATGCAAGCGTGTTTGAGTTATGGACCAAGTGTTCGGACCCCGTTCCAGGGGGCGCTGTCTAGCCCCCCTGCCACACCCAGGTACCATCTTCAGCCCGGCTCTGACGGCTGTGGAATCTGACCTGTGTGCAAAGTTTCAAGAGTTTTCAAACCCGTTAAGGGCCCCAAAAGCCGCTAAGAGTCTCAAAATCATCAAAAAAAAAGAATTTTAAAGTTTAATGCTCTGCCACGGCAACAGTATCAAAGATATCAAGAATCCATTCACAGGTCTTCATCTGCTATGTATTTACATTATACAGATTAAGTTTGAAGCAAATCGGGTAAAAATAAAAGGGTGATATCAAAGCATTTTGAAAGTGACACACTTCCTGCTGCCAGTTGGTGGCGCTATAACTTTGACTCACAATAGTCAAATCCATGTGATCGTCCTCTTACAGCAAACAGACTGCTGAAGTTTCATCAAGATCAGTTAATGTATGCTGAGGTTATAACACACTTCCTGTTTCACGTTTCTCGCCATGATTTCGTTTCCTCGCCACGGACAAACCGTTCGAGATATCAAAAATCCCCTCGCAAACTTTCATCCTCAATGTCTTGACTTCACGCTGACCGAGTTTCGTCGAATGTGGATCAAAGCTCTAGGAGGAGTATTTCAAATACCATTGCGAGCGTTTTACAAACAAACCTCAATAGCCGACTTCCTGTTGGGCTGGGGTAAAAAGTAAGAGCGCGAGGTATAGATGAAACGATGAGATCAACATGTGTACCGAGTTTCATATTATTACATGCAAGCGTGTTTGAGTTATGGACCGAGTGTTCGGACCCCGTTCCAGGGGGCGCTGACGAGCCCCCCTGCCACGCCCAGGTACCAGCTTCAGCCCGGCTCTGATGGCCGCGGGTTCTGACCCGTGTGCAAAGTTTCAAGAGTTTTCGAGCACGTTAAGGGCCCCAAAAGTGCCCAAAAGGTAGTAAAATAATAATTATTATAATAATAATAGAGAAGAAAAATAATCGCAAGGAAAACAATAGGGCCTTCGCCCTTTCAGGGCTTGGGCCCTAATTATAATAATAATAGTAAAGAAAAATAATCCTTAGGAAAACAATAGGGCCTTCGCCCTTTCAGGGCTTGGGCCCTAATAATAGTAAAGAAAAATAATCCCAAGGAAAACAATAGGGCCTTCGCCCTTTCAGGGCTTGGGCCCTAATAATAATAATCCTAAGGAAAACAATAGGGCCTTCGCCCTTTCAGGGCTTGGGCCCTAATTATAAGTAGCATATAAAAGAAGTCTATAGTATGGTGTGTCCTTAGATTAGCTAAAGCTAATTAAATTGTGTGTGTGTGTGTGTGTGTTGGTGTGCATGCATTTTATTAAATTACTTCACCTGTTAGTATTTGTTTAGTCTGTTAACCACAGATGGAATGTAATCTGTCTTGAGTGAAGGTTCTTGCCCACAGCAACCGGGAACATTCCAAAACCGGCGATGACAACTTTATGATTAGAACTAATTCCCTCCTTTGTGTCTGCATGCATTGCGGCTTTCATACAAATGTTCTGAAAGTTTACATTGAATGAATCTCAAGGGCAGGAATGTACCTGTCCTCAGAGTGCTGAAAACGTTAACATACTGTATAATACTGATATAAACTGAAATTATTTTTTTTTGCATTTAAATTGCCTCTGAGAATTACAACAGTGTCAGTTTGTTGCCTATATAGGAAATCTCAGTATTAAAGGGGTACATGCACTTTTTCAAGTTGATTGTACTGTGTTGACTGTAAAAAAAAAAAATATTGATGGTTTAACTTAAAAAAGTAAGTAACCTGGTTGCCTTAAAATTTTAAGTTCATTGAACTGGAAAAAGTGAGTTTATACAATGAAGGAGATTAATTTAGCTATCAGAAACTCAAAATTATATGTTATCTGAACTAAATAAATTATTTAAGTTGATTTGACAAAAGAAAAAATGTTGTGATTACTACACTGAAAAAAAATATTGTTGGTTTAACTTAAAAAAAAGTAAGTAACCTGGGTTGCCTTAAAATTTTAAGTTGATTGAACTAGTTGATTTGACAAAAGAAAATATGTTGTGATAACAAATCTTGAAAATATTTTTTACAGTGTTGGCAGTGCCTGTACACAACCATCATACAACTCTATCCAGTGTTTTTATTTTAAACTCCTTATATGTTTCTCTCTGACTCAAATCGAGCCGTGTGATGTCACACAGTCGGACGCCCCTCCCACTATTGTTGATTGACAGCAGCATTTCCCTGCCCTGAGCGAGCTGTCATCATATCCCGCTATTGTCGATACGCTGAAGCAGAATGGCGTCTAAGCGATTGAGGTATTCTGTTCTTGAGTGTAATAACGCACACACCAGTCATTTTGATGTTCCTAAATCCGAATCGCTGAAGATGCAGTGGCTGAGTTTTGTTTTCAAAGGGAATATTCCCCACGATCAACTGCAATGCTTTCATGTCTGTGCGATTCGCAAATACGGTAACCTCTCACCACACTGCTTTAAACGAGGGTCAGTATAAAGCTGGTTTTGCTAAGAAGCTGCTTCTGAAAAAAGAATTGGTACCAACTATTCATGTCCCTGCTGCACCTCCAGAAGAAGTGAGTGTAAAATTTTATCAGCCTTTATTTTAATCTCTGCAAATCGCTTGCACGCTTCATGATGAATGCAGCTAAGGTTTAGACTTGGGTACATTACGGCATGTTTTCCAAATACGAAGTTCTCAATATGTACGTATCTTGATCTTTCTCGTCAAGGCAACACTCCACGTGCGTTATGTCAAAACGCCTGAGGAACAGAGGGGGAGTGAGCGAAGCTCATTATCATTTAAAGGCATATGCACTGAAACGGTGTGGTAAAAACAGAGCTGTTTTTGACCAGGTAAAATGAGTGTTATCTTAAAATACTAATGAGAATTTTTAATAAAAGAATATTACAAACGTTTCATTTAGACCCTAAAGAATCAAATTATCTTGTAATAAAATGGCATTATATGACTCCTTTAAGAACATAACGAAGTTTCACCAGCCAATATATAATAATCTTTTTTATAGTGTTTTTTATTTGAACTGTGCCAAATGTTGCAATAGCGGACAGACACTTGATAGAAGCTGCCAACGGAATTGCAAAAAAAGAAATGCAATTTACCTGCAGAGGCGTGCCAGCCTGTCAGCAAATATGTGCAGACACACAGCAGACACACATTGTTCACTGATGAAAAGGGTATTGTCTGGTTTCTGAAAGACAGTGTTGTCTAATGGTTTGTGTTTCCTTGACTTTGGAATGAGACTTGAAGCTTCCTGATACACCCATTACATTACACTATTCTGAATGCACCTGTTTAAGACAAATGACATTGAAGCGGAAAAGTCATACTCAACAAATTGCAAACCAATCCTAATTTTAAAAGGTTTTTAGAAAAAAAAATGTCAATTTCTGTTTGTAAACTTTACTCTAAAGCAGTGGAATCAACCAGGGTCCAGGGCCCCCTAGGGGACCTTAGCAAACTTCCAAGATGTTTTAAGGTGACCTCAAATTATTTATTTAAATCCAAAACAAAATTTAAAATAAGCTAAAACAATTAAAAATCAAGATGTTTCTTATTTTCATTCATGTCCAAACTTCTGGAATTCTAAAAACAAATTAAAGTAATTTTAATTATAACTATTGTAGTTACTTATTTTAATCTTTCAATTTGTTGTGAACAGTGGGAGCATCGGAATCAAAAAAGACTTAATACACCATTGTTAGGCTGACTTCTGCAAATTCTGTCAATTTTTTTTTTTTGTTGAGAATTCCAACCAGCCCAACACAGCAACCGTGACTCAACCAATGGCATGAGTTTAGGGTGGGGCCAACCATTTGATTGACCAATGGCAAAAGGGGTGGGTGGGTGGGAAACTTGTTTGAAAACAATCATTTTTGCAGGTCTGTTTGGTGTCGAAACCACATACTTAATCTCTTGCACACACACATTGTTTCACTACATCAATATAAACTCTGCTTCTGGTCTCCCTTCTTCATTTCTAACCAAGAAATTGTTGAGTAAAAAAGTCAACACTCTACCTAAATTCTTCATTTATTTTCTCTGCTGGAACTCTGTTATCCAATCTCTTATTCGCTTTTCTTTCATCCAGCGTTGTTCTCTTGGGTGGAATCGGCATGTCCTTGTCAAAGTCTCTTTCCTTCTCTCCTCTCTTGCCCTCTTTGTCTCTCGCAGTGTCCTGAGGTGGTAGAACAGTAGGCCGTGTAGCAGCGCAGTAGGAACAGTTTGTGTTGAGCTCTCCGAGCTGTAGTTCTTTTATTCTTCTGTTTTTCATTTCACTTTATTTTCGTTCCCTTCATCATATTTCCCTGGGAAAGCAGGCCTGAGGGAACAGATGGAAAGACATGTTAAAGAAAAACGTTCACTTATTCGTCTTGAGTACCAGGTTCACAAGAGACCAAAGATTGTTCTGTGCCTGATTATAAATGATAGAAAAATGATTTACTGTGCATCTCATTTTAAAAGGGATGGTTCACTCCGAAAATTAGACTGGTCATCATTTACTAACCCTCATGTAGTTTCAAACCAGCATACTTTCTTCTGTGGAAGACACTCGCAAATTACATTGATAACACTTTAGAATACTGTTCCTTCATTAATAAATAACTACACAGAAACAAATGAGTAACACAGTATTATCATTCTAGTGACTTAACTAACTAGGACCTCTGATTAACAAATTAGTAAGTAATAGCGCTCAGTTAAATGCGGTAGTTCACAGTTAGCTAATCAGTAACTAGATTTGTTTCAAACCTCCCAGAGAACTACAGGTTTATAATTAACATGAATAATGCATAATTTATAATAAATGGTAATGCTAACCCAGTAGTAATGACTCAAGTGTTAATACATCCTTCTAAAATAACTACTAATTATTTGGATACTGTAAGTATTCTAAAGTATTAAAATTAATAGTTCACCCAAAAAAGAAAATAAGCTCATGACTTACTCACCCTGAAGCCAACATAGGTGTATATGACATTCTTTTTTTCAGACGAATATAATCAGAGTTCTCTTACGAGAGGTTTTCTCGTATTGCATAAGTACGGAGCCCCCCTAGTCCCACTTTGGCAAAAAAATAAATAAATAAATAATTATAACTATCTTGTGGCCTCAAGATAGTAACTCGTGGCCTCAAGATACTATCTCGTGGCCTCAAGATACTAACTCTTGGCCTCAAGATACTAACTCGTGGCCTCAAGATACTAACTCGTGGCCTCAAGATACTATCTCGTGGCCTCAGTGGCCTCACGAGTTACTATCTTGAGGCCATGAGTTAGTATCTTGAGGCCACGAGTTACTACCTTGAGGCCACGAGTTACTATCTTGAGGCCACAAGTTACTATCTTGAGGCCACGAGATAGTATCTTGAGGCCACGAGTTACTATCTTGAGGCCACGAGTTACTATCTTGAGGCCACGAGTTACTATCTTGAGGCCACGAGTTACTATCTTGAGGCCACGAGTTACTATCTTGAGGCCACGAGTTACTATCTTGAGGCCACGAGATAGTTATAATTATTTTTTTTTTGCCAAAGTGGGACTAGGGGGGCTCTGTACATAAGTTAGCTTATGCTAGAGGAAAAATTCATCTTTTCGAGATATTGAAGCCAAAAAATTATCCTTATTTTTGTATTCATTGTCAATGCAGTGCAGCAGCTAGCAGACTTAGAGCAGGCAGTCTATCGTGCTCATAGGCTGCCCTGCGGGAAATGCAGCAGCCTACCACTGAGGCACGATGTGATGTCACGTCCAATGAAGGGCGCTTGTGCCTTCACACCGTCATATCCCGCCAGTATGAGCGTGGCTTAGCGTATATAAGTAGGGCTCGGAGGCTGATCCTCTGTTTTTCATCTCTTCAGCGAAGCTCTTCGCATCGCTGGATCCGAGAGAAGCCGAATCACCTTCTGAAGAAGCGAATAGCCAGCCTAGGATAGCCTTGGTCACCACCGCCTTCAGCCATCTGTGCGAGCCACGCTATCCGGCGATGTATCCTTGGCTCATCTCGAGACCTTCTACACCGAGGCTGTCACTCCGTCCTTTGCTGGTCCGTGCAGGAAGAAGTGCCGTTCCCAAAGGCCTCCGGAACCTGTGGCCAAAGCGAAACGCTCGCCGGAGTCCTTCCCTCGAGGTTCGTCCTCGCCTTCTCCACCCCCATTCATTGGTGCGCAGCCGCCGGCTTCAGCCCCTCGCTGTCGTCGCATGGAGCCCGCGCCTAACAGACTCAACGGCTGCGGATGGTCATGGTGTCCTTTGGGCATCAGGGCTCATTCTACTAGAGGCATGGCCTCATCGTGGGCATGGTCCAGTGGACACATCGATGGCTGTGCTTCAGATCTTCTTCATGAGTGGGACGAGACCTTTTCCTTTGCGCTACCAAGTCCGCAGCACAGGCTATAGGGAAATGCATTGTTGCATTGAAACGCAAATGGACTGTTACAGAGAGGCACCTCTAGATGATGCTTGCTGACATGAGGGAATTTGAAAGCACCACATTTCTCAACATGGCGCTCTCCCCCACTGGTCCCTTCGGCCCAGCGGTGAACGGGATCGTCGACCTCTTCTCCGAAGTACAGAAGACCACGCAGGCCATGAACTTGTTCCTGCCGCGACGCTCTAGTTCCACTGCAGGCTGCTAACATGACCAACTTCCTGCACGAGCCACTTCACAGCGTCCAGCTCAGCCTAGCCAGCTTTCGCAATGACGCCAGCAGATAGTTCTGAACACTGGCTGGTCATGTATTTTGGATATTTTTTTTTACCCAAAAAAAGCTACGGACTGCAGCTTTAATTCATGTCTTTTAAATTATATTACGGAATCTAAAAATGGTCAAATTAAAGATTTCACTTTCTATTTGTCAGTTTGACTTTGCTAGCAGGCTATATGCTTAAACTACTAGCTTAGCATAGTGCTAACTGTTAAAAAAAGCTCTTTTGATTGGCTTGAACAACATATACTCTAAGGCTCCAGTCAACAGAATCAATTTTCAACACCTGCTATTGAACGGTTCCTCGCGCCATTTTGGCACAAATTCTAAAAAAAAATAAAGTTTTAGCCCACATCTCCAAGCTGTGTTTATAGATTTAAGAGGTGTTCACTACATGATACAAAACTGGACCATACGTTAATTTCCTCTGTAATACCATCCCTCTTTTTGGAAAGTCTGAGTCAGACAGGAGTGTGCAAATGTCGACATGCATGTTTTAGACTTTCATATGTTTTCAATCGCACAAACATGATTATGTGTCTGACATATCACTGCTCTAGCCTGTGTTTCATTCCCACCTATTTATCAAATATCAGGCCCTGGTAACCTGGTATCCATGACGACCCGATTGTCACGGTGATTGCATCTGTTCAATTAGTTGTGGTTCATTACTGAGGGATCTCAGCCACGGGACTGAAACAGACCTGATTAGAGCTGAGAAAGGAGGGCCAAAGCTCTGCTGTACAGGGAGAGATGGGCAAGAGACCCCCAGGAGACTCACTCCATCAAGGACACAACAAGGTCAACAGGAGGTTCTCAGCTCAATCATAGACTGTCATCTCCTCTGAACGTCAATGGTGTAATCAGTGAAGGCAGCATCAAACTATCCTCACAGAACAGAGTCATGATGGCCATGTTGTAATTTAATACCTAGTATGCAGCTACTAAACTTTGCCATTTGACCCTGAAAGTGGGTGCACAAGCAAGGGAAGTTCCAGCACACGTCATCATCGATTTTATTGCTTGACAGGCTCTAGATAGGCTACAACCAACACAGTCTGTTAATTTCTTGCCCTCTCTCTCTCACACACACACACACACACGCGCCCACGAACACACGCGTTCCAATTGCCCCAATGAAGGGGTAATGAAAGGGATTCGTTAACTTGTGTTATTTCAAATTGTTTGACTAAAAATACATTTGGCTAATAACCAGAGATTTGAGACTCTAACATTTTCACCGTAGTTTCTAGACAGCTGTTTGCAATGTTGTTGTGACGTGACCGTTATGATGCTATTATCATAAAAAAAAAAATCAACTCAAGTTTGATTATATTGATTTAAATATATCATTTTAATAAATATGTATTGATTCATAATATACATTATTTAATACTGATGAAATGGATGGATACATTTATTAATTTATACTGTGTGAGTCAGGTGTTGTCTGTGTTTTATATGCAGAACTGTTTGCTTGCAAAAGTGTGTTGGAACGAACAAAATGTGGATGATTTCAGGCCTGAATCATTTTTCCCCTCATACTGGATTTCTCAGGAGATTAAACTTTTTTAACCGTCTATTTTATATGACTTAACACTGACCTTACTGTTCCGTCAACTTCTATCTTAAATATTTTCCCTAAATCTGTATTTCCAGTTTGGTCTCATTATTTTTGATCTTGGCAATACATTGCGAACTGTTCACAGCACACATAAATGTTGAGAGGAATCATAATCCAGAGTTTACATTAATTGGAATGGACAATGAAAAACAGAAACCTGTTATTATCATTGTACACGTGTGTATGATGGGGAAAAAAAACACATAGATGAAATCCACCATCAGGTTCTTGACAAAGTCATGACAAATCAATGTCTGCTTTGCAAAATCAATATTGACAGTTCTCAAATTTACACTCATCACCACTCTGTATGGTAGGGTGTGTTTCAGCTCCCTGCGGTAGAGCTTCAGTAAAAACAATAATAATGTCTTAAACAAAGGCTCTACTGTAAGTGTGTGAAACCTGCTCATCTGCTCTCTCCAAACTGCTGCCATGCTGTCCATCAAATCCTTGAGTTTATCTTAAGTAAACTCCATTACTCTTACTCACTGAAAAAAAAAGTCTCTCAGAAATTACTATAAATGAATTACAAAGAAACAGCAAGTAACACGTTGAATAACACAGACTGAACAAAAAAAGACAGAATAGTATTTCTTGTAAAATTTACTCCAATGACCTTTGTTTTATTAACACTTTGAATTTTATTACAAATGTAACTTAACTCTAGGTAGCGAATTACATAACGCAAGTAAGCTATTCAGACAATTTTTTTTTGTCTAAAATAAATGACTTTGTTTTCCCATTTATTGACTGACAGCTCTCCTGTCCGTCCCCATTTTGAGAAATAGCTAGAGGTGCAAAAGCATTGTGTAAGAATGATGGTTGTTTTCAGTATTCCTCAAAATCAATAAAGACGGTGAAATGCAAACTCAGAATAACACGCAAACCAAATAAAGCATTAAAATAACCCATATAATTTATGAATGAATTCAATCTCACTTTATTAACCTTACAGGTGTGAATTTGTATTTCCTACTTTGAATTTGGACTTTGGTTACAGCAACAATTAGTTACTTTTCTTGGGATTAATGCAATTATGTAATGCGTTACTTTTAAAAGGTACTTTTCCCAACATTACTTAAGGGATAGTTCATACCAAAATGAAAATTCTGTCATTAATTACTCACCCTCATGTCGTTCCAAACCCACAAGACATTGGTTCATCTTCGGAACACAAATTAAAATATTTTTGATGAAATCCGAGAGCTTTCTGATCCCTCCATAGACATTGCAACTTTGAAGGCCCAGAAATGTAGTAAAGACATCGTTAAAATTCCATGTCATTCTCCTATGCTGTTGACATAATGTAAACAGCGCAGCGCCATGTTGCTAGAATGTTACAGTGAGTTGTTTAACCGATCAATCAAAAATGGTCATAGATAAATTACCTCATTAAATATGAATGTGCAATGTAAAATGTCGACAGTGTTTACATTCAGCATCTATGGGAAGCGGTTAAAAAGAGGACGCAACTGTACTGGAGTTATGAAGGCATTATTATTTTTGTAGCATCTTTGAATATAATTAAAACAAACAGAACAGATATTTTGCGTACTGTACATCCATATTCAAATGAGAATGTTAACGTGTGTGGAATATCGAAAACCTGACAATCCAGGATTAATTAGGCCTACTAACTCACGACAAATTGAACAGTGTGAAACATATTAGGCTAATGTTAAAATTAAGAAACATCTTCTGATATTACTCTAAAGGAACCTATTCAAAACTTTTTGTCAAATGTTGTGGTGAATTACCTGTTTATTCCAGCAGAGGTCCTCGTAAGAATAATAACTTTATGAGAGCTCGAACATCCATCCCACGAAGTGATGACAAGCATACCTGCAACATTACATCTTTTCATAGTGTCATCGTTTTTTCTTTTCTTTAAACTACTTCTCTTTCCCTATCTCTCCATTTCCCCCCAATAATTCTCTCTTGGCCTTCATGTTTACGCTCTCTTTCTTTCTGTAGGCCTGTCTTTCCCTCTTTCTTTTGTTCGGTGCCCTTGCCAGATTGGGATTACTCTGCGATGTTATCTGAGTACTTGGGGTTTGTTCTGTTGTAATCTGGTTCTTTGCAGTAAGGTAAAAAGCAGAAATGTTTTCCCATAAATCAAAAATAGCATCCATCTGGGTCCGTCTCACTAACTCGTTCACTCTCTTTCCCCTCCCCTCCCCTCACATATCACATTTTTGTGGATAAAATCTCAAAACAAAAATCAAAACAAATCAAAACAAATCTCAATGAAATTAGTCTAGTGCGGCAGGCCGAGTCTGAGATGACTCTGAGGCTTCTGATTAGAGCTCCATCTGAAACTGTACATTATTCACATTTTCCATGATCCTATCAACAAAAACAACTCAGGACTCATGATGTCTGCGTCTCTTGTGACCAGAGATGAGATTTCTCAATCACCTACACCCTGCAGCTATGCCAAAACTGCGGAAGACATCAAAAGTTCAGCGCAAGATTTCCAGAAGTTGAGGCCGTCCAGGGAACAGGAAGTCAAAGGCTTCCACTGTGATGTCAGCGATAGAGAGATAGATAGATAGAGGAAAAGATGGAGAAAGCGGAGCGAAGGTCGGAGGCTTTCTCCCTGTTGTCTGATGGAAAACAATGAGAGTCTGCATTCGGCTGAGGTCAGTCATTTGTTTTAACAAGGGATTTCACTAATCTCAGAATTGAGTCTGATTAATACTACAATCTGAATGCTTCACTCCTCTGAAAATCATATTTCCAAGTCTCTCAGGAAAATAAGCTATGACTAAAACTCCAGAGGAGAGCACGATAACGAGAAAAGGAACAATTTAACAAGATTACGGCAGTATTAGAGGTCCAGCAGTGACAAGAAAAACAGGAACAGTAACACGTTCAGTTTCTTCTTAATGGGTTTCAACAGACGACGCCAAGTAGTTCTTCAGCTGGAGCTCTCTGGTTTCAGTGAAAGCCAATCAGTTTAGGTTCAAATCAGAGCTTTTTGATCAAAATTGTTGTCTCAGACAGTTTCACTGTACTTGAGGCCTGAACACCCAAATGTTCAGCCAAATACTCCCTTAGAGCAATGAAAGAAACCCATCCTCCTCCCAAACTGCTTAGTAACAAGGCCTGTCTATCAGTTTGTTCTGATTCGGCAGTCATAAAAAAAAGGTTCATTATTATTATTTTTTTAAATCAAAGTTTTTTTTTTACAGCTAGACATGCTGAATCAATAGACACAGAGAGATTTAATACAATATATTAATCAGTGTTAGGGAAAGTTACTCTTAAAAGAAATGCATGAAAATATTTAATTACTCTGAAAAAAGTAACTTTTTTATGGTAAGTAATGTGTTGCGTTACTTTTTCTCACTTGGGCTGGGCTTGCTTGTCTGTTTTTAATAACAAAAAAATAAAAACAAAATTTTTGGCAAATGTACTCAAATTTAATGTTTATCTAAAGTATTTTTTGCTTTGTATGGTTGAATTAGATCATCAACGGACAGCAGACAATGGTTAATAAAGTGATATTAAAAACAAATTATATTATACATTATATTACCAAATTTAATTATTTCTGGTTTGTACAAGTTTGCATTGCACTGTTTTCATTAATTTTGAGTGATACACATACAGCATACACAACGCCTCTGCACAGACTCCTGATTTCTCTCAACGTGGGGGCAGGAGAGGTGTCTATAATTGGGAAAACATAACTTTCATTACTTATTTTAAAAAAGTAACTTATTGTAAATTAAAAAGTAATGTTACAGTTACTTGAAAAAAAGTAATCTGATTACATAACTCATGCTATCTGCATTACCCCCAACTCAGAGTTTGATAAACAAGAAGTTAATATTGAGCAAAATGTTGCTTTAAAAAATATTACCAGCTTACTCCAGCCATCACACATAAGTGGTATTCCTGAATGAATCAGTGTTTTTGAAATGGTTTATTGAATGATTAACTCACATAAAAATAAAAAAAAAACATCACTTGGTAAATTAAAGACTGACTGACTGATTAATACAGTGAAAACAGTAATATTGTGAAATATTATTAACTCTTTTTAAAGGGATGGTTCACTTTGAAATTAATTTTTGATATGTTTCAGCTTACCTCAAGGGCATCCAAGATGTAGGTGTCTTTGTTACCACAGTATTTTCAACCCTAGGTTCACCTAAAAAAGCAGCCACAGAGAAGTCAAAATTAAACACGATTTAATGACTCGTAAATGTCAGTACACATTGATGGCCTAAGACACGAAACGAGCAGTTTGTGTGAGAAAACGAACAGTATTTATATTGTTTTTACCTTGTGTAACCACAGCCATGTCCAACTGATCTGAAGGCACGGGCGCTTCGGTCTGCGCATGCGCCGGAAGTCATCGCTTGCGCGTGTACGTCACTCATTGTTTACACAGAGATTTCGGAAGTTTTACCTTTAACTGTGAAGATCTAAACATATTTACTGTAGATATACAGGAAATCGCAATGAAAGACGATTTCGATATATCTAAATATGTTTAGTGACAGTCTTTGAGCCCAAACCTTTGAGTGGCATCGTAATGCATGTTACAGTAAGTTCAGGCACAGGTTCCTCTGTATCTACTGGAAGTTTTTCAGAAACAGACTCCCAGAGTGTGCAGTTCTTTTTCTTCTTCTGATAACCATTTGAAGATGAGTGATGAGCTTTCCCACACTGCAGTGGTTTATCAGAAACTTCAGCCAACTGGGTCTTTGTTCTTCTGTATGTGGGTGGGTGGGTGGGTGGTTGTGAGTCTCTAGCCAAATAAGACTTCATTCCTCTCTCCACTAACCGTCATTTTTATTTCTCCCTCACTAGGGATTCCCAGCGTTGCCAAACCATCCCGCTGCGAAAACATCTCCAGTCCGTCTACATAAATACAAACAGAAAATAGTTTACTTTATGATTTAGAAAGGTAACCAGATACAAGGACTCATCTTTCTGAAATTTTGCTCTGCTGATAGCAGTTGGCATGCGCATATCACTTTGTGCGATTGTAGGGTAATCAAGAAAATGTTTAGATGTTCATATTGCTGAAGTTAAGATATTTCAAAGCTGGAGCTAAAATCATCCAAAGAGTTTGAATAACATAGATAATGAAATGCAGAATGCTTTTAAAAAAGAATATATATATATATATATATATATATATATAGCTGGTGACGGCACCCTCAATGATCTGTCCAATTAGATGGCTAAATTGTTCCCACATTGAGACTGAAATGCGAATGGTCTGCCTTTCAGGGACAGAACTAATGAGCTTCGCTGGGTTACCACAGTGTTAGAGCTGAGGCGGCAGATATTACTGTACAGCTCTCCTCTAATCTGATCCATTAACTCTGTACACACCGACAATGTGAGTGTGCAGGAAGCCATGGACCTAATGAGGAATCTCAGTATGTATGTGTGTGTGTGTGACTGTGGGTTGGCAAGCGGCAGTGTACACCTCGAAAACTCCAAACAATCAACAACAAAATCTCCTTGACTTGATTAACCACAAAAATTCTCCAAAATACCAAAGTGAAACTGGAAAACAGAGAAAGATAGAATGAATGAGAGAGAAAGAGCTCCCAATGGCACAAACAGAGAACATTCCAGACTCAGGTGAGCGCTATGATGATACCTGTCTGAAACAGTGGAAAAACACGGACTGCATCTGAAATCACCATCTATACTCTCACTCACTATTCCATATTATTCACTACTAATATACCGAAGTCCACTTGAAGGAGTGAATGAAAACGAGTAAGTGAACTTAGACACTGTGGATACCAGCTTCGGCTAGACCCTCACCCTCACAGTGCATTGGTCCATTGGTCATACACTTATCATTGCGGTGCATTGTGGATTTAATGAGCGCACATGGTAACTTCCACTACAACATTACAAATGGTTGCCCTATAAGAGTATAAGGACGATTTCTGAAACAGCGTAAAACCGGTGTCTCTGCTGAAAAAATACCCCAAGTAAAGCTGTTTGCTGATCTCGGCTTGGTAGATTTTAGTTGTTTCACCAGAAAGTGGAGTTATGGAATTTAAATTAAAAATTCAGCGCAGTCTCATCCCAAGACGTCATTTAACTGACGTCTTGGGACGTCTTTTGACCATACGTCAACATCCGCCTTTTTAGGGTTCCCTTTAACGTCAATGAAGTTATCGGATCCTAACACTACCCCAGACCTAAACCTACCCCGTCACCTAACTGACGTTAAAGGTAAAGCGTCAGTTGTATGACGGCCCGGGATCGTCATGTAACCGACGTTTAAAGATGAACTGAACTGAAAAATATCGACGTTGAAAACGTGTTGTTTATGACAATTAAAAGTAAATTACACTAAACATTTAAAAAAAATATATATTAATATAGCTTTTTTAAGCAACGCAAAATTGCGCTTGTTAGCGCTGGCAGTTCCGATGACGTCACTGGCATGGTAGGACCCGCGGAACGCCATAGACAACAGCTGTAGGTCCTGTACACAGACGAAAATGAGCGCTTTTAACGGCATGGATTACGCATTTGAGCCCGTGAGGAACAGGCCGGTAGTGTCTAACTACCACCACATGGAGGACGATCAGTTTCAGGCTTCACTTGCAGTACAGGATCGTTTGGGGGAAAGTGACTGTGGGCGCGAGCGCTGTGGAGCATAGACACTGAACGGAGACGATCTGTTGCAGAGAGGTCAACATGGACATTTATTGATCGGCGAAAAATGCATCACCATGCACCGTTCATTTCGGATGCTGTTCGGTGAGAGAAACGTGTTGAAGGAGGCTATGCTGTCTCTAATGGATGTCCGAGCTGAGACGCTGGACCGCCCCATAAGTAACTAGCAGGGTATTTTACGAATAGGTGACGGCTGGGCTAACTTGTTAGACTTTTCTCAGATTGTTTAGATTAAAGTCCCCGTGAAATCAAAATTGAACCTATTTACTTTGTTAGCGCATATTACTAGTCTTGTGGTGAACAATTAATCCGTGCAAGTAAAAATATATTAAAAAAATGTTTTACCTTGGTAATCTTTAATCAAAATCTGAAAAGTTACTTCCGGTCTGGAACGGTTTCGTTTTCTGATGACGTAGGTTTCACAACTTGGGTGGGGAAACGCTTAACCACTCCCCTCAAACCGTTAGTTTGCTATGAGCGAGAGATGGAGAGGAGGAGCGCTAGAGTAAAACCCTGCCCTCTGTTCAATATTCCGTTTCACTTGGAAATACGTCACAGCACTGGAGAAAAATCGTTTGCAACTTCCGGTTCACGGGGACTTTAACAGCGGACTGGCAGTTCACTCTATGGGCGAGGGTGCATTTAGGAAGGAGAATCCCATTCTTTACAGTGAACTATAAATCAGGGATCTTTTCCCCCTCACCCGAATATCAAGGATTCGAGTAACGTTAACGTGATGCATTGAACTTGTAACTTGTGTAAATAAAACATTTCATGCATTGTCAGACGTTTCATGTACTCATTGACGAAAGTACACATCTCTAAATAGTGTGTCGCTAAAAAATCTGTTTCCTCAGCCATGTCAGCGCACCTCAGACTGTTTACAAGCTACGGCTGTTCTGCTGGTGCGGGTAGGCAACGGAGTGGCTTACCATGCCAGTGACGTAGTCGAACGTTGAAATCCAACATGGCGGCGCCCGTGTAACAAAAACAACACTTTCAATGTACCATTTTATCCCTTTTAACAAATTCTGCCATTTTAAAAATTGTACCAATGAGAATAAATAAAATACATCTGTTATATCACCTTTTCTCAAATTTCAGTTCAGTTCATCTTTAAGGGTACCCTAAAAAGGCGTATGTTGACGTATGGTCAAAAGACGTCCCAATACGTCAGTTATATGACTTCTTGGGATGAGACTGAGTTAAAAAATTACAAGTAAAAAAACAACAACAACTTAAACGAATCATTCACAATATTTCCATTTCATGCTGACCTTAAAGATGTAAATGAACTAGTACCGAGCTCTTACCATACTTGGTAAATGCTTGCCACCGTTACTATGTAAGATTTGCCTGTTTTGAAGGCAGCTCTGCACATTCAGAATGACATGCTGCTTCAGAAATGCAGAATGCTTTTTTCCCCACTTGTGGAGGGAAATCAGATCAGTCTAATCAGAGGGTGATTGCACACTTGGCCCTGATTCCCTTCACACTTAATACAGCCACCTTTACTCAGTCACCCCTTGAAAACGACTGTGCACATTACCTGAGGAGTTATTTCACCCTCGCCCACCACTGGGCTGCTCTGCAGATTTGTAGCTCTTGGTACCACTCCAAACAGACCGGGAGTGATAACGCTGCCGCAGCAAGCCTCTGTTTATTTCCTGTGAAAACAGTGAAGTGGGGGTCAGTGGAATGCGAACCAGTGTCCGAGCTTGCACCAGTAAAGCAAACATGCTCCAGATTTTAAAGCCAACATACTTGCAGGCCAGGGCTGGTGTTTTTCTTTGCACCTTAACCGAGCAGCAAATCAGTCCAGAGCTACTGCTAGCAGCTGCAATCTGTGGTCGCTTATCAGCCGATCCAGCCGCCTGGAGCACCAAGGTTCCTCCATGCACTTAAACAGCGTTAACGTCAGCCTTAATTCTTGGTACGATGATTGTAACTCCTCCTAAGGTTGACCTTACGTGACCATGTGCTAAATACATCTGGTTTATTGTTTCTTGTCTTATGTCTAAACATAGTCAATTAATCAGGCATAGTTTGATATACTGTGTGGTGTGCATCTGCTGCATGGTTTGTCAAAACATTTAACCAAGATTGATATATATTTATTGAGCATCAGCGTCAGTTCTGGCAGGCAAAGTAGTCACGATGCTTCTAACGCTATTGGCCGACAACACGGTCTCATCAGCTCATCTCATCTGCATCAGCGCATCTGCTGTTCATCTCCCCTCGGTGCTAATGATCACGATCAAATCAGGGCGTTCTATTTAAGCAGATTCAGTTTGCTCCCAACTGATTGTTGCTCGCTCTCTGCAACCCTTGTTGTGTATAACGCGGCATTTGCTATTCTGTCATTGTTGCTGCTCTGTTCATATGGGGGAATAGTTCAACTTTCCCAGTCCTAAACTGTGAGCGTTCCCTAATGCTGCTGCCCTCTGACTCTCTGATAGTTCATGGTGCTCACGAAAGGTCAGAGGACTCAGGGGCGGACTGGGACCAAAAAGTGGCCCTGGACTTTTTGGCCCACAGCAGCCCACCAAATCCCAAATCATAGCACATTGGCCCAGAAATGTGCAGAATATTTTTTAACACCACTTATAGCATAAAAATATAACACAATAGAAAAAAATGCTGTTTAAAATAAACAGAGGAACTTTAAGACACAACATTATTATTATAAAACTATCAAGACATTAAATCAGCTAGTCAGGGGGAACTAGAGCCATCAGAGCCTGTTGAACTGCTACTCTTCGTGCCAAATGTATAATCTGTTAATCTGAATCATTTCACAGCATCTACCTCTAACTGTACGTTCACACCGCCGCCAACTTGAGCTTCCAAAGCGGCATGAAATCATTCATTTTCAATGGAAGCTGGCTTTTCTCAGCTGCAAGGAGAATCAAATCCAAAGGAAGGACTGATGTAAAGAGAAGTTCGATGAAAAGGATCAATCACTCTCTCTGTAAATTAAGCTTGGAACACAGTTTTTGTGCATCGGCCGACTAAGTTTTCTCAGTCTGTTCCGTACCATCGGCTGAAATTGGTCACTGTCGGCTTTTTTCGGCCGATTCGCTGTTCAGCTTAGTGAACGAGTCAGTGCACTGCACGAGAATAATAGCAAAACAGCGAGCAAAAAAGTTAAAACAGCCCAGATAGAAGGCTGTTCTAATGTTACGTCAGATTACCCGAGTGTTCCTTGGTGAATATTAACATGAGAGTAGTGGAATAAAGAAAAGGTGTTTGGCAGGATTGATATTCAGAACGGTAAGCATGCGCTGCTTTGTTTACAGTGTGTATCTGCAGCCACCAGCGTTGGTTTCTCTTTTTGAATGACGAATATAGACGATTACGACGTGAAGCGATGCCTTCACTGACGAGATGGAAAAATCAAAGAACACCCTATCTGATCTCGGCTTATATAGGGATAAGCCACGCCAATTTCGACGGAATATGACACACAAGGGCGCCCGGGCCCTCATTAGCCCCTTTTCCACCAAAGCATTTTGAGAGCCGGTTTGGAGCCGGTGCCTGCGCGCGAACCAGTTCTTTGTGTTTCGACAGCCAAAGAACCGGTTCTCGGCCAGGACAATTGGTTCCAAAGCGGCACCAACTCTTTGCTGGACTAGAACGTTCTTTTACTACGTCATGCTTACGTCGGGAGCTGGGGCGGGTTTAGATGTGTTCTAAACATCTTTTCTGACCATAATAAAGGAGAAACATTTGCAGAAACACGATGGAGTCCGTCTTTGTAATTGTTATGCTTGAAGTTAACGCAAGCGTTTCTATTTTTGTAACTTTTTTATTGAAGACATTATAAGCAAAGAAGAAAAGTCACAATATAGAACAAATAAATGGAAAGAAAAAGACACAATTACAGGGGTACATAACTTATCCGAAAAAATTACATATCAAACGAAAAGATTAAAAGACTTACATATTTCAATTGTTTTTAAAGCTTTCTTGGTATACGAGTTAGAGATAATCCGAAAGTAATGATGTACTTGGAAGCGTTTCTAGCTAAGACGTATGGTGAAGTACACAGTGACGTAACGACATCGTTCCCTGGGCGCTCTAGTCACTGGAAAAACAAATAGGTTCTGAAGCGGTTCGCAAGTTGAACCAACTCCGAACCAACTTTGAACCAGCACCAGTTCCGAACCAGTTCTTTTTTTGGTGGAAAAGGGGTAATTGGTGCTTACGCCATGACCAGTCCACAGGTTGCAGCATTTGTCACAGAGCGACCAATAGGCACGCGAGCTGCCTCGCCTAGCTCTACTCTGTGCAGCAATGCGTTTTACATATTCGTTCGGGTCACTTGACGTCAATGTAGCTATGCGCCGTCATCTTTATGACCGACAGTCTCAGTAATGTCTGCAACATGTTGTGCAGTTAGCTGCACAAACAGCCTCATTGTTTTTTTTATTGTGCAATTAAATAATTTATTGACTATTGCGACAGGCCTAATCCAGATTAATGACAGCTAGCCGTGAGCCGTTACTAACAGCTGGCAAGCTACCAGCTGTTAGCCACTTAACTAGCTAACAATCCTACCTGGTCAGAGCAAACCACCTTTTCCTTCAAGCGATCCCCACTAGCCTATGGGGAGGGGTTATGCACAATTCATCATGGAAGGAAAATTGGGGCAAGACTTAAGTTTGAACAATGACACTTTTCTTTTAGAGCTGCTGTACAGTCGAATGAACTATGTTTTGCATCATTGAATAATTTTCCTGTTATCACTGTAAATCTGGATTGTTTAAAGTGCTGTATAAATAAGGGTGACTTGAATTGACTCCTCTCTATGATATACTATTACCTTGATATGTTAAAGGGTTATTTCACCCAAAAATGAAAATTCTGTGAGTATTTACTCACCCTCATGTTGTTCCAAACCTCTATGTGTTTATTTGTTCTTCTATACACAAAGGAAGATATTTGGAAGAATGTTGTAATCAAACAGATCTCAATCCCCATTGACTACCATAGTATGTATTTTTTCCTACTATGGTAGTCAATGGGGATTGAGATCTGTTTGATTACAACATTCTTCCAAATATCTTCCTTTGTGTTCAGCAGAACAAATAAACTCATAGAGGTTTGGAACAACTTGAGGGCGAGTAAATACTGACATAATTTTCATTTTTGGGTGAACTAACCTTTTAATAACAATAATAAAATATTAATAAGCAGTAAACCTATTGACTTAAATTATTATTTTAGGAAATAATAACAGAGATAATATCAAACTAATTCTAATACTAATTTCTTTCTTTTAATTTGACTTTTTTTCATTATGATATCAGGATGGCTGTATCACCCAAAATTAGTTTTACTTGTTTACACAAATGTCAAGATTAAATTTAATTTAGAAATAAATAACATGCTCTTCATATAAGAGGTTGTCTAGTCAATATTTACGTTAATTGCCTTTTTAATTTATTCTTGAATAAATGAATGTATAGGAAAACAAACAAGTGTCAAGTCACTGACCAAGACACATGTAGAGAAAAAAGCCTTGGTTAAAATGCTAACTGTTACATTGCCAGAAATGGGCCGAACTTCTGATATCACTCCTGAAATATCTCTAATAATAATAAAAACGTTAACTATGCTCCTTCATGGTGCCAAACAAATCATTAAAAGCTGTAAGTTTGAGATGGAGTCTCATGTAGCGGCTGCAGGACTTTTGGGACTTCATATCCTGTACTGAAATACAGTAACATTAACATACATGTTAACACAGTTTACAAGGCAATAACCTCCCTCAAGGGAACCAGTGACCCTGCCTACAGACTAAATCTATTAAAGCTCAGGAACAAACTGCTTTTGAACACAGCACACACTCGTAAAACAGACCACAGTTCTTAGTTTCTCAATAGAGGTTACGACTTTGTGTGGATTTGCTACAAATATGCATGACCTTTCCTCCCTCGGCATACTTACTGCTAACGTGAGAGCCTTCACAATATACCTTCTGCTCTGTTTAGTTTCAAAATTAATACAAACTTCTTGGAGCTTGTCCTGTGGTAACCCAAAAAATATTTGTGAGAGTATCATGTATCGTGGGTCTATCTCAAATATGACTCGATTTCCTTTGGCTTCGGATCTGCGCAGAGGGTTTATTTGGGTGAAGGTGCAGAGAACGAGCGAACGGAGAATCAAAAACGTGTTCACACATGGACAATGAACTTGAGGTGGGAGTCATGGGAAACTCAGAGATGAAGCAGAGAGTCTTCACATTTTGTGTGAGGCAGCAAAAATAGCCACAAACGAACCAAACGAATTGTGGTAGAATGCAGCTGATTCAGACATCGGATAATTCAGGCCTTATGGTGGATGTGGAGACGATTAGACACAGCGGAAATTACGAGTGTAGGAAGATTCGGCGTTTGTCATCATTCCCTGTGTGGTTGGGACAACACAGCTAGGTAACCAAATAAAACAACAGCATGTTCAAGATCTGCATTATGTCAGACGGAAAGTGAGTGACCCTCCAATAGCCCTTAACTGAAATTAAATCTTTCATTAGCGGAGCGTAGGTGCCAAAACCTGCCTCATTCTCACACAGGAGGGCAAGTCTTTGTGGTCACAGGGAAATGCCTTTCCAATGTCTCAAATCCCCCACATGCCATGAGCCAAACCTAAACCACAGCAGTGAGAAGGGAGCAGCGCTGTCTGGTGAAATCAGGGAGCCTCCAGTGCCAAGAGCTGCCATTACGCTCAGCTACTGTCGGCAAAAGCGATACCTCGTCAAGACCGCGTGGGTGGACCAAAATCACATGAGGTTTAGTACATCGACGCCTACACATACAGTACACACACCACTGCCTGTGTAATGTCAGGCCAGATTTAGGTCCCACTCTTTTAATGTCCCTGGGCATAAAGGGTCAGAGCAAGTACAGTTCTGTGAAGGCACTTAACATCTGCATTGCCTCTAATTCCAAAAAAGCCAAAGGGAGGGGTGAAGCAATTCTGCTCCTCGTGTCAAGCCAAAATCATCATCATCATTGGGCAGAACTTAGTGGAGTCAGAGCCACAGAAACAGGGCTGTTCTTATCCTAAAAGGTCAAAGGTGACTTGTTTAAGTCAATTCTAATTTGCAGTGCATTTGTAGTGTTTTCAAATGGGTTGCTATAGCGTCACCTACTCTAACCTCAAGTCAAACCTCTGAAAATCAGCCGATGCGAGTGCTGTAGGCAACTTTCGTCTGCAATAATCTGTGGTGGTGTTGAGCTGCTCCACTTATATGCTGCGAATTACACTGCAGATCCAAATATGGAGGTCTAATACATCTGTTTGGCATGTTTGTGTGCGTAGTCTCAAGAAAGAAAGTAACGTTTACTGCCCAACATCAGCCTTCTTGTCTCAAGGCAAGGAAATTTTATGTCTCCTGACTGGGTCAATAACAAATGGGATTTATTAATCCCGGTCTAGCAACTGGACTTCACACAGCCAAGGTGTCTTTATCAAACCCAGGCTATCTTTCTCAGCAGGTTCTGGTTTTAGACCAGACGTCTGACGGCAAAAAGGATTTGGGAGGCATCGAAACTCACATTTCTCAAAGCCGAAAGCCATTACCTGTTCCAGCAACACCTGTTCTGCAGTCCTCCTCTTGTCTTTTTTCATCCCTCCGCCCCCTCCTGCAACAGGTCCTTGTAAACAAAGTGCTGAAATCTCTCAGGGGGTTGAGTATTTTTACAAGCCAGCACATTGTGATGAATATATCAAAGCTCTACTGGAGGCTGCACAGGCTTTTATGGGCTAATAAATTAGTTCGGGCCCTGCTGGGGAACACACTGCTGCCCAGGGCCTAACCACAGAAGAGACCTGGCACAATATGACAAGCTAAGGGGAAACAGAATAGCGGATAACCGCGAGGAGCGTTGTTGGCCAGGTAGGAGATGCTTTCTCTTGTACAGGTGGGCTTTGTGCTGCTATGGGCTGTTTGGACTTATTGAAAACTGGCAATCCACAGAAAATGTAATCATCGTTTTTACTGGTATTAAACATTGCATGGTTGTAACTATAGTGGCCAAACACACCGCAATAAATAAATAATTTTTGTTTAATATTCTAAACTATTTCAATGGAACACTAATTAAAATGTTTGTGCTTGTGAAGAGTATCAATGAGTCCTCTACCACACAAATTTAAAATAAAAATAAAATACTTCTTGTAGTTTAACTGTTCCAACAGCATATGGGCAGTAAATCTCATTCACACTGATAATAAGCGCTGTTTTAGAAAATTGTACATGTGTGCCCAAGCGGTGGTTGTGTAGCATCTCATTTAAAGTGTGCTCAGAACAGAGCATACTCTACTGATGAAACACCAGCTCATTTGGCCGGCAGATGTTTGTAGGTTTCTCTCTCACATAAACTAACGCAAACAAAGCCGAACAATTAAACACAATGTACTTTCTGTTGGTCTGAAAATGGGTCAGCACTTCTCTAAACAAACAAAAAAAAAATCTTCCCCTTTTAAAATGTTGTGTGTTCTTCATCAGACAGAAAATAACACAGCTATGACCTAATTAATGTCTTCTGACATCAACCAACTGTCTTAGACCATTTCTTGTTAGCATTCCCCAGCTGTTGTTTTTTATGGATATACATAGTCACTTATAAACTTTGCATACGGATGGACATCATACAGAGCTGAGCAGGCTACAGGTGTTTATCTCAAAGAGGATTCAACAGGATTGCTTCTTTGATACTTAGCATAAACAAACAGAGCCATATAACAAAATGACGCACTGCAAATCCCAAAAGACAGAAAAAAAAAGAATCATTTTAGGAAAAAAGATTCCTATTTTTCGGCCAGTTCACACAGAAATGATTTTTGTCCTCCAATTTTTAAAATAGTTTTTCTATGTTAATGTAACGTATCAGCTAGTACAGTAAGAGCTTGCGCAGGTAAAGCCCACAAAAGTTCTAGTGATTGATATAATATAAAATTTGAAGGGACAAAAAAAAAAAATGTGTAAATGCTTTTATATTAATTTCCCTCGAGAAAGAGCAGAATGCTGATTTTTCTTGTCTCAGTGCAAATGCATTGAAAAATAAGAGTGCATCTCGATCAGTTCCCTACAGTAGTTCCCTATAGTTTGTGAATCAGTAGGCTATATCGTGTGCACAAATTCAGCCACTCGTAAGAACAGTAATTAGCCTGGATTACTATACATTAGGACAGTGATGGGGACATGACAACATCCTTGTTGTTCAATGTCACTGTTGGTATTTAAGAACAAGAACTTGTAATTATCTGGCACTGGTTTTGTTTTAATCGTATTATTATGATAAATACATTGATTGTTACATCCATAGATATCCATAATAAAGGCTAGATGTCTCGTCCACGCTGCTGGCCAATGGAGGTCGAAGTCTGCGCCTGGTGGCCATCTTGTCACAGGCAGCTCGCTCACTCATAACATTGCGTTTTAATGGCGCATGTACTTTTTAAATAACCATAACTTTTCAATTCTTTTCAAAAACTTTTCAACTTCTCAATTTTCTACTGATTTTCACAAGGTTTGGTTTGTTTTAAACATCAGAGATGTAGTTATGACACTGCATACGTATAATAAGTTTATAAATAAATAATCATCCAGAATTATAGCCAAGTTAATACCGTTTGTAAGAAACCAAACCGTTTGTAAATCTGTCAAGATTTCAACGAGATAAGAGTATTTGTGTTATATCAATCACACATCTTACATCAGTTTGCCTGTGACAAGATGGCCGCCGGTGATGATGCGTTTCTCCTGTATACATGGAATTGCAATTTCCCGATGTAAACAGCGATGCGCGGTTAGGTCAAAAGTGTCAGTTGTATGACGTCTTGGGATGAGACTGCGCTGGTTTTTGAACATGAGAGCTAGTCACGTTGGACAGCAAATTTTTAATTGATTGACATTAATGTAAATGTAAGAATCAGCCAACTTCAAACAGTTCCTTCCTCAGCTTTAGCCTGTTTGGATCGCAGTCATTTTAAATAGGTAAGTGGTGAATCACATCATTTGCTTATAGCCTGATATCCTGTATAGACTCGCTAAGGGAAGCGCCGTGATTTAGACTCTTAAATAAAAATACACAATGGAAAATGCAATGTTTACCTTTCAGCCAGCAGGTGCAGGGGCACAAAATACCTCCTGTTCAACAACAGCCGTGAGAATGAAGTTTCCATTGTAACTGATTGTTATTAGCCACAAATCTCTCCTTATTGCAAACACACACACACACACACACACACACACACACACACCTCTATCTAATGAAATCCACCTTTAATCAACTGCAGCTGCACATCTTATTAAACAAACCATGATCTGACTCAGGCTGTTTAGTGCTGTTAACACCAATCTCACATATATCTTTTACCTCTGGGCCATGCCGGAGTGCTGCTCGGCTCCCTAAATCACCCGCCCAGTGGTGCCAGCTCTCCTCCTGCTAAGAGAACAGATTAACTCAGACGCACCTGGTTCTCCTGAAGAACCACAGAAGGTGTTAAAGCTGCAGGAGTCTTTGTCTGAAAGAGACAGAGAGAGAAAAAAGAGTGGGATAGAAGAATCATTTAAAGACAGCCATATTAATGAACAGGTGCAAACTGAAAATTAAAGCAAGGTGTGTTGTTCCCCTTGTAAAGAGTTTTTATAGCTGGGTATTGCATATGTCCCAGCTTCAGATATGAGAGTAGCATATTTTCCAGTCTCTGTAACTCAGTGGTTTCTCATTCCTCTCAAATGTTGATTCTCAAATTTATCTGCTTACACTTACATTTATGAACAATGTATTGTTAAAATCTACCTCACTACGGAATGAATTGACATGCTTTTAACATTTTGTTAATGAAATTTTCCTGCATCACCTCCTCAACTTAAATCGATTTGTTTTTACTTTTATTCACCAAGGATGCATTAAATTGATCAAAAATTACAGTAAAGACATTTATAATGTTACAAACGAGTTCTCTTTTTAAATAATGTTCTTTTTAGCTTGTCATTCAAAGAATCCTCCACAAAAATATTAAGCAAAATATTTTTTTAAACATTGATGATATATTAAAACATTTATTGAAATCAAGTTCAGTGTTGGTGTCACAGGAATACATCATATTTTAAAATAGACTAAAATAGATTTTTTTTTTAAATTGTAATAATATTCACAATATTCATTTGTGTGTGTGTGTTTTTTTTTTAAATCAAATACATGCATTCTTGGTGAACAAGACATCTTTCAAAAAAATGTAAAAATCTTCTGAATGGAATAGTGGAAACTTAATTAACACAGGCTTCCATTGGTTATACATGATAGGCCTACTGTTTTTTTTTTCTTCTTTTTTTGTAGATGAAGATGAAAAACCATGTTTCATGTTATGTCAAATTAAGCAAAAATAATCCCCGGATTCATTTATACCAGTTCTGCCATTTAACATACTTTTACATGATCGCAAATCAAATTATAATTCAGCCGTGGAATTGCCTAACCTCAAAATTCACCTCGGGAGGTTGTTTGTGATTTCACACCTGTAGCTCATTTCTAATGGGTTTAAATTATGCTGCTACAATGTGTTACAAGTTTCAACACTCTTCACTTTTAAGTAGTGGAAGAATGAATCAGCCACAGAGCTGAAGCTGAGCTCTTTTAGGCCTCATCTGCAACAGTCTAATCAAGAATTTGAGAACAATGCTGTGAGGATGTTAATGAGATAAACATCCTTGAGAAGAAATGGAAAGGTCCAGCTTGAGTCCTGAAAAACTGGATTTGCGTTCTATTCCACTGTAATAAAGATGGAGGTGTTTCCACAGGGTTATACACTCAAACCATAAGACATATTTTCAGCAAATAAGACATAGTCAATATGCAACCTTATACCCAGTCAATCAACAACATACTATGTTCTATCTGCGTTCACAATTGATTTTTTGTGGGGGAAAATCAAACATTATATAGGCTAATGTGAAACTCAAATTAGCACAGCAGAAAGTTCTGCAGAAATGACAGGAAATGCGTTTACTGGAAATAAAATAATAAATGAGGTTTACTGTGAAGAGATGACTAGGGGTTTACATGTGTCACCACCCGCTGAGAGCCCATGCAGAGAAGAAGCAAAGACCCTGGTCCAAATGCTCTCTCTCTCTCTCTCTCTTCAGCTCTGCTTGTGGAAAATGGACCATTCGTCACGCTCATTGCTGCATTTGGAAATAACAGGGTATTTTTCCTCTCGTTGCTACTGTTGGATGAAATCTTTTGGGCATGTTGAACATCCCATGGGTGTTTGGATTTTTTATGCCTCCTTAAATTCTGGAGACTGACTGACTTCTCTTCCCCAAGCCAATATATGTATGTATATGTATGTATATATGTTACACAAAAGATAGATTGATATTTTTTTTCTTCAATTTTCCAAATGATTGTTTTACTGATATTTTGATTAATTTGACTATCTTGTACATTAATTATTAATAAGTATTATTCAAAAATCATTTACAGAGCACTCCAAGTCATGCCAGCAAAAAAAAAAAAGGAATTACCACCCATATCAAATAACTATCCCATCCAACAACTGACACACATGCAAAGCTCTGGCAGGGTTACAAATCAGCTGTCATTCAATCTGAGCCATTTGGAATTCCGCTAAGCATGCTTTGGAAAAGATGACAAACTGTCACACGACATTAGACGAATTAAAAGCCAACTGAAGCGTTCGACTAACTCTGAACAGTACTGACCAACTGGCATAAGTGATTTACCACAGTCTCTCGGTCTGATTTGGACATGTGTATCAAATCAAGACATTTAATACCTCAAAATGCTATTGATCATTGGGTAACTTGAGTAGAATAACTTGGCCTGCTCCTTTCTTCTGATTTAATAATAGCTATAGACTGTAATTAATACCAGGCTGGGATGAGATGGCACTGCGGGACAGAAGAAGATGAGGAGATGTTTTAATGACGACTCGAACGAACTGCATCTCGCACTCATCACGTTTAAAGATCTAACCTTGATCTAATCCTCCTGGATTAAAGATTTGATTTTATCCACTAGGGGGCACTGGAATATTGCTCAGGCCTCGAAATAACATCCATATGCCCATCACTACACATGACACATCCATTTCCACTAAAACCACTGAGAGGCAGACAGAGGGAGTGAGGGAGATGTCTTAGAGAGCCATAAATGCAACACTGCGTGTAAAAATGCGAAACACCTGTGAGCAACATGCTTAGCGCTGCGACCTGCCAGGATGTGATCAAACATGGCAGACCATGAGCTAACTGTAAGATGTAAGAGGCGAGTGAAAGCACCCTTGCCCCTCCTCACTCTCTTTTTATGAAGGCAGAAATGAGGGGTGTCCAAAAACATTAAACCGGCAGAAATCCTTTCGCAGCAAGCAGGTTATTTATATGTCTGATGTGATGTCATGAATGAACATCACTTTCTTTCTCTCAGTTTATAATGTAATCCGTTTCCCCGAGGATTTGAGCTACATGCTGGATCTTTAAAAGTAGCACTCAAAACTGCTTCAGATGAAGGATAGTAATAATAATCACATGCTATTTTGGAAGTAACAAGCATAAATAAATTTGATTCCTTCCAAAAGCCTCTGAAGGATGTTGAATTCATATTTCTTCTGTCTCACCTCAAGAAACCCTCCCATTTTTGTGACTTCAATGCAAGAAAAGAGAACGAACGAACGAAAGAAAGAGAGCTCGTAACTCACAGAGAGAGACGAAGAGATTACTCTAACATGTGTCTTCCCTTCATCTCTCCATTCCTCAGAATACTGCTGTTTCCCATCCAAGCACAGCTGCACACATTTACAGTTATATATATATAGAGAGAGAGAGAGAAAGAGAGAGAGATGGGGAAGTACCACACTCGTTTAGTGATCCAATCTTTCCTCTCTCTTGTGCCGTCTCTGTTGAGGGACTTCCCAAAAGAATTTTTTGGAGAAGTGGACACATGACGGTCAACAGAGTAGAGGAAAACGTCTAACTTGCTTTTGATTTACTTGTTCTGTTCGTGTTTAAAATGATCATTCACATACAAAGTAAGCACATACGATGGCTTCGGATCTATAGTGCGTGTGTGTTACTAAAGCATTCTGTCTCCAAGCAGCTGCAGCCAATAGACACTTTTCAAAGAGACTTTTGTTTTACATATCTGCTTTTCTTTTAACTATAGAATTTGAAAGGAACAGTTCAACCAAATAATGTAGTTCCAAACCCGAATGACTTTCACTTATATTTTCCACGCAACTACAATTTTTAAACACTTCTTTCCATGCAAATAATGTAATGTCTCGAGACTTCCATGCTTGAAAAAGAACACAAAACCCCATACAAGTATCATAACAGTATAGTCCACTTGACTTCATTTTGAAGCCATATGATTGTTTTGTGTGTAAAACAAAATCTTCACTGAAAGTCTTGATATCCATCTTTACACATACATTAGAGTTCATGAAATGTCCAATTCGTGAATGAATCTTTCTTTTCAGATTTTACCCAAACTCTAAACTTCTTCCATCCGTCAATTCAAATTTTTCTGTGTAACATTAAATGTATACAGTATATTTTATTGTGCATATAATGAAAGTTAATGGTCACCAAAACGGTTGGTTAAAATATCTATTTTTGTGTTAAGAAACAAAATCAAACTGGTCTGGAACAAAATCAGTAAATGAAGACGGAATTTTCAAAAGTCAATTTTAACTCACAAATTCAATTATCTGGTAACAGTTTCTTACTTTAAGCTATTGATTTGAATACTTGAAATATATGCACAGCACCCCTGGCCTCTCAAACAGCTTGTGAGTACATTTTTGTTTTCTTTTTCATGGTTTATTGCACTTAAACAGTCAAATACACACAGCATTATGTCAAAATGCCCTTCTTTGCAAGCATTTAGGTAAACTCAGTCAGTTTTGAAATATACATTTGTGAGAAAGAAAATCATTTTTTTTTGGAACAGTGTATTGGTGCATAAGCTCTTAAAGCCTAATAAACCTGCTATCTGTTAGCAGACCTGCTTCTGTCTATCAGAGAACAAAAGACAAAGAGAAAGTCAACATTTGCTCTTTACTGAATAAATGATGTAACTTTGATTTTAAGTTTTAATCTGTATTTATTTTTTACAATTAAGACTATGCAGTGTTATTTCCAACACATTCTCATCCTTTGGCATCATATAGGTGACGCCATATGACATTTCGTCGAAATACTACGCACATGGCACCCTCAATATAACATGCACTGTTATGAGTAGGTTTAGGTCTGGAGTAGTGTCTGTGTCTCATATTGATTCTAAAGGATGCCGCTCACCTGTATGACACCTTGGGTTCTGCGTGTTATATTGACGATAAAGGGTGCCATGGGTGTAGTATTTCGACGAAATGTCATATGGCGTCACCTATATGACGCCAAAGGATGAGAACGGGCTCGTTATTTCACATTTGACTAGTATTTCTTACATCAACAATATAAAATGTTGAAAAACTTGATCATGGGGTCTTAAAAATGTGGCAGTCATGGCACAAGATGCTAAAAACAGCAAGATGAGATTCAGTGGCCAAAGGTGTCTGTCTGATGCATGTGTACATTAGTAGTACAGACAAAACACATGACATCACATCTTCAAAACACATCTTCATTAAAATCCAGTTAATTGCTCATATGGACAATATGAATCTGACTCATAACATTTCACTATCTTATTCCCCTCTCTTCTCCATATCTTGCACTTAAATGTCCAGTTGTAAAATAAGAAATGTTCAAACAAGACCTTCACCCTCAGGTGCAGTTCTAGAGAAGAAAATCTCACATGTGTTGAGTAACTTAGAGTCAGGCTTTTGTCAGACAGACCTGGAGTCTTTACACTTTTACTGAAAGATAGTGGATGTAGCATTAGCGCCAGCCAGCTTCAATAGCGCTAAAGCACCTCTGTTCAGACAGCTGCACTTAAAGGATCAATTCTAATCTCTACATAAACTCCTTTCTCTTCCATACCCATCCAGTTTCGATTTGACACAACAAAAACGTCGCTTCTCATTACCACTGAGGTGCCAAACCTGGTTTTACAAGGTGAGCAAAGAGATTATGTGAATTTTCCAACAGCTTAAAACAACTCAATTGAGGCATTTCACGACCTCTTCACCCACGTTCTCTAGTTTAGGATCTGGATATCCATGGATTCGGTCACTCCCCAGAGATCTGTGGGCGATTCTAAACTGTTATTTTCCTCACTCCACCACCAGAAGAGAACGCAGAGCTGCCGTAACCGCTTGGGGTTTGGTTGGAGGCCTGGGTGGGATAGAGATGTCAGGACAAGAGATGCAGAGCAGTCCAGGGACCTGCTTGTTCCTGTGGTTTTGGGAAGTGAAGTGAGAACTGCCTGGCTCTACTGCTTGTGGATTTGGCAAATTGATTGTTGAAATATTTCGAACAGCAAAGCATCACAGATGCTGTTATCGTTTTACATGAGAAGTTTAGCAGAAGGTCAAAACCCTGTATGACCTCGAATGTTGCATTTATATGTCAACATGTCGGATGAATGAACTGTTTAGTTTTGGCGTTTACAAACTAATTTTCTGTTATTTATATTGAATAATAAAATGTGTGACATAAATCGGATGAGGGATGTCAGTTTTTTTTTTCCTTGTCCACAACCAGACTGATTTCGGTCTGACTAAAACATTCACATTTTTAAAAGGCCATTAATTGGTTTAGCTGGAATGAAATTATAGTTTGAGAGTGTGAGCATGACAGACATTTTTTTGTCTTGAAAAATGATGTGTGGTATATAAATCGGATGAGTTATCTCCGGTTTGTCGACTTAGCAAAAACGGTAACACTTTACAATACGGGTGCACTAATATGCGTTAATTCATGCTTAACTAATGCACAGATAATCACGAGTTAATGTATAACTAATGAAGAACTAAACTATTAATTAATGATTACTGCATCAGCAACTAATAAAGAGTCTATATGATTAATAGATTAAGTAATACATGAATTGCTATTAATTCAATGTGTCATTGTGTATTAATTCCTTAATAACATATTTTATTAACTAATAGTGTAAATTAATGTGTTAGTTACCACAATTAGTCAAAGCTATGCACTTCAACTTCAAGTTGTCTGCTTTAATTAATCATTAGCTAATGATTTGCAAAGGTATCATTATGTTATGACTTTACTTGTTGAGGCACATCATTATTAACTAGTCATTTAGTAATTGTAGTAATTTGCACATGAATTTGCACTAACAATGAAGTAATTAATCATGTATTAATGCATATTAGTGTACCTGTCATATTATCTGGAAGTTGAAATACAAAGCTTTGGCTCATTCTGGTAATTAACATTAATTAACACTATTAGTTAAAAAGGAGTTATTATCAAATTAATCCAAAATTACATATTAAAAACATTAGTTCCTAATGCGGTAATCAATCACTAAGGAATAGCTAAGATAATCATTAGTTACACATTAATTCAGTGTTATATGTGCATTAGTTAAACATGAATTAATGCTTATTAGTGCACCCGTATTGTAAAGTGTTACCGCAAAAACAGGACTGATTTCAGTAGGACTAAAGCATTTACATTTTCAAAAAGACGATTAATTGCTTTAGTCTGACTAAAATCTAACTTTTAACGTGCATGATAACACACTTAATTTGAAAGTCCAAGTCTATTTGACATGCTGTTGTACAATGCCTCTTGTTTTTGACCATTACTCGTCGTTTACAGGCTTACACCATCTTCCGAAACACAGACACACACACACCCATAACACTAGCACTCTCAAACCTCAGAGATGTCTCACTGTTCTAATGCACGTTAAAAACACATGTCCGCTGAGCCCGAGGGAGGATGACAGCAGATCTTAGTGATGTAATGTAAAGGATTTCCTGTCTCCTTAGAATTAATGAACATGCTAATTTTTCTAGGATTGAATCACACTAATATTAGGTCACCAACACAGTCACACTCATAAACAAATAACTATCACCCTAACATGGCTTACATTAACTACTCTGCATGCTCCACAGTCATTTTCTCTCTCTCTCAGAAGTCAAACTGCTTTGGGGAATCACACCCACAATGTTTCAAAACAACAACAACAGCAGTCCCTGTACTAGACCCCAGAGGCTTGTGCCAGAGTGTCTCATAAACGTGAACCTGCCTTTGAGGACGGGGCCAAATAATTCCACCAAAGCGAATGCAGAGATCTACTGCACCTCCAGCTTTCTCATTACGATGCAATTTAGACACTCAATGCCACAATCATTCTACCAGGGGGTGGAAAGAGACTGATTTAAACTAGAGGAAAGGAAGCATTACAAAGACGCTGGTAAAGATGAGTCAAGTGCATCAGTTCTATCAAAAGCATTTCGCTGTATTTTACAGGCATGAGTGATCTAACTGATGTGTACTACTTTTACACATCTGTCTGAGGACTAATGAGGTCCTAACACTCAGCATGCAAATGCAAAATCACCTCTTGCATCAGGAGACTGGAGTTTGATCTCACAGAGGCAATCCATTTCCCCCCCGCAGGCAGGCTGGCGCTTTTCATGTGGGATTGCTCAGCATAGTCGCTGTCATTCTGCACTCTTTTTGTTCTTGGCACGGCTTTGCTTTTCCCCTCAGGTCAGAACTGGAGTCCTTACTGTTCTCCGCCTATTCACAGTTAACTTTGCCGTGGCGTCTATTCACAGGATCTGTAATTTAAAATGAAAACACTTAAGAATAGCTTACGGTTCACCCGCGGCCCTCTGTAGTGTCACATGAAAACAATTGCCATTTTTTTACGGTTCCCCAGTAGAATTATTAATTAATTAGCTCTTTTTCTTGTTTTCGATTATTACAGTTTCTGGAAAATAACGTCAAAGTAAAAGGATGAAAGAAATGGCAGCCTTTAAAAGAGCCAAATGTAAAAGTTTATGTGGATCAGAGCTGCTGTGATGATATTAATAGGCAGAAGAGAAGAAAGAAAACGAGAAGGATAGAATGAATCCTGCTGTTGGGGCTGTGTTCAATGCCAAACAGTGAAATAAAATTGAAAATAAATACATAAAAAGGTACACAGGCAAAATACACCCCTATTAAAGCATAACGAATGAGCCTATTAGACGTGTATTGTAGCTTTTTTCTTAATCAAAATATTCTCATAGATTCACCTGTTCATGTTTATTATAGGACTTTGAAATATTTCCGCAAGTCAAAAGGTCATGGTTCGGCTTTTTAGCATGCTGGCAGATGCCGTAACTGTTCCATTAGGGTCCAAACACTTTTCTCCACCATTGAAGAATTTACAACACTATCCCACGACCAATTCGTACGAATTCGACGCATGATTAAAAAGAGTCTAATTCGTACGACCTCACTCGTACTAATTCGTACGATTTGTCTAAACCCACGTGATGGTTACAGTAGGTTTAGGGGCGGGGTAAGGGGTAGGTCATTCGTACGAATTCATACGAATTGGCCAATTCGTAAAATATGTACAACTTAGCAAAATCGTATTAATTCGTACGAGTGAGGTCGTATTAATTGTTACGAATTAGCCACTTTTTAATCATTCGTCGAAATCACTATGTAAACATTTGGTGTAAGTGAGACTTAAAAAATAACTTCATATTTTCATTCAGCAAGGAATGAATGTGATTAATTAATTAATTAATTAATTGACAGCTCTGCCATGGAACAGAAGAAAAGACTTCCGTGGATAAAGCAACAGGTTTAGCCTATTTAATGGCGAAATTCAAAAACAAACTGAGCAGGTGAGTCGATCAGAGACAACTGAGCATAGAAACTTAATTCACGAGTTCACACATACATATAATTAGAGTAAAGGATGTGTACGTATTTTGCATGCTGTCCGAGGGGAAGCCTCCGAGCTCGGAATTTGGCTTGAATCCAGAGTACTCCCCCTTCCCAGGTTTGGGATAGGACTAGTAAGTGAGGAGATGGGGTGGAGGATGGATGCTGGAAAACTGACACAGAACAGTGGTAAAACCTGCTGTATATAACACTTGATGTAAATTGAGTTGACTGGACGAGCTCCTCCCATAATGATTTGATTAATTATCTGAACGTGCTTTTAATAAAACATCATCTTGACAAACAGTCTTGTGAAAGGGGGCAGGTAAGCAATGGGCTGAATATCAGATGGGGCTGAGGAAGGAGAAGAATCGAATATTACAATGCATTCTCATTTTAGGGCATCATCTAACTGACACTTTTGACCATACGTCTAAATCCGACGCACATGGCAACCTTTAGCGTCAGTTAGATTAGGTAGGTTTATGTCTGGGGTTGGGTTAGACCACTAGGAGGCGCATCTCATATTGACGCTAAAGGGTGCCATGTGCGTCGGATGTTGACGCATGGTCAAAAGCGTCAGTTAGATGATGCCTTGGGATGAGAACGGGCTGAGGATTACTGTAGGTAAATTCAATGTAGCCAGGCAATTGAGCAGTAACACACTGTAGTGGTTGACGACCAGACGCTGAGTGTATGTGTCTGTTGTTTATGAGTGTGTATGTGTCTATTGGTGTGTTTATGAGTGGTATGAGGTGCAACAGGCGACGGTGATCATGTGGGAGGTGTTATGGGATCTGGAGCTGAAGGTGTAGCTGAGTCTGTGACAACCTCACAATCAATATTTGGTAACACTTTATTTCGGATTGTCCACTTTAGACATTCTACTAACAATAAGTAACTTTGCCGCAACATGTCAACTAATTGTCATAAGAGTATTAATAGACTGTCTGCAATCAATCAATCAATCAACACTTTATTTTTACGTAACATTCTACTGAATAAGTCATTACAAGTCAAATTATTCCACTAACCCGAACCCTAACGCCTAACCTACCAGTCTACTCATAGTCTACTACAGTCTACTAATACTCTAATGAGAGTTATTTGACATGTAGTGGAAAAGTTACTTATGGTTAGTAATATGTATAAATGACTAACAACAGGGAGATGTACCATACACACACACACACACACACACACACGTATCTTATATATATAAATATACATATGTGCTATTGGACGTCATCAGGGGTGATGGGTTTTTTAAATACATCTCGTCATCACACTCCACCCTGTTTAACATTTCTCCCTTTGACCACAAGTTGTTCAGATTAAGAAACACAGCACCACACATTTCCAGCTGAGACAGTGCACACATATTTCTGTAATTACGGAAAATTACAAAGGTTTAAATCATGGTTCACGAACAAAGTTTAGCAACTCCCCAACGAACGAAAGAATAACACCTTTTTAAACACACGCAAAGACACACCTCCAGTGAGAGCTGAGGAATAACACCTCAAGGTTTCTTCACTCTAAACTCCCAGCGGAGACATCAGAGTTCATCACCGTGGTTACACACACACAGGGTTGAGGGCGACAGAAAACACACTTCTCCACAGCTTGGAGATGGACGACCCTCAGGAGTGCTGTTATGACGTTTTAACTACAGTCAGGCATCTGGCATTGATGTGAGATTGGTGGTGATAAGGACTGATCCAGTGTAAGGCAATACACACACACACACTGGGAGATGCTTCAGACTCAGAGATGATTATTTGGTCATTGAAAGGGGGAAGATTGCAAGATCTCTGGTTGATATATAAACACACATCATGAAGAGCTGTACCCATAATGTGATTGATTTATTTTGTCCCAAGAATATATTACTTACACTTACTCTGAAAGACTTCATTTAGCTGACAAATGACCAGAAACATGGAGCACATCTAACCACTATCAACAATGTGTAACGGAATACAAATGTGAACTTATTTCAATGACAGATGTGGGAGAAAGTCGAATTGGCAGAATACAAACGGTTGCATCACAATTTTCTCATTCCCATATCACCCACACAAGGACACTTATTCAAGACTTGGTAAAACCTGAAAGTCAAAGAAAGAAAACATCAATATTGTTTATTTTCTTCAGACAATACACTCAATATTACTCAATGCCTATTATTAAATACTACATTGTGGTGGTAATACCGTAAATTAGTCCTACCTGTTGCGACATTCCCTACTCTGCCTTCTCCTAAAGGCCCACTGAAATTTCTTGAAATGCACAGCATTATTTAATGTGTTGATGTAATTTCAACTGAAACAGGAAGACAGTGCAGCCCCTCCCCTTTTTTAATAGTGTTTAGTTTATATCACAGCTCAGCATTGTCCATTTAACTATAGGCTATGTAAAATCTACATATTCCCAACGAAATGATTGTTTAATGTAAAACATGTTGAAGATTAGCGAACAGGCTGTTGATCAATAAATGATAAGCTATTTCATCACAAAAGCTGTTTATTCAGTGTAGTGAGGCCTCTCCTCCATTGACGTCCATTAAAAACGGCCACTTGTCTCCTTCCCTGCGTAATGCCAAAACTTTAGATTTAGCCGTTATGCTTTTTTGGCTGAAGGTTGCAGGCTTGACTTCCAGTGGCTTTGCATGAAGGTAAGGTCTTACGGATTTATGAATGACCTGCTCATTTTAAAATCTTTCCGGTCTATTTTCTATGGCATTGCTTACTCTTTGTCAGCGATGCCATAGAAATATTCCCAGTAGGGCTGTCAGTTAAACGCGTTATTAACTGCGTTAACGCAAACTAATTTTAACGGCGTTATTTTTTTTCTTGTTCTGGCATGTGCGGCGCTGCACTATGAAACCCATTCATTTCAATGGCTTGTGCCACACGAGGATGTTTTGTTGCGCAAGCAGATCTAGCTAGACCGGAAACAAAACAACAGGTATGACGCACACACTTGTTTGGATTTGCGAGCAGCCAAATACTTGTTTTTTTTGTTGTTGTTTTTTAGATGTTTTGCTGTCTTTTATAAAATTTGTATGTTTGTATGTAGGTTGAAGTAACTTAAATTGCCCTGTAAAGGGATAAATAAAGATTTTACTACTACTATTACTAACGCTACGGGTAACACTTTAGAATACGGTTCCTTCGTTAATGAATAACTACACAAGAACTAATGAGTAACACAATATTAACAATCTAGTAACTATTATTAACTAACAAGAAACTCTGATTAACGAACTAGTAAGTAATAGCGCACAGACGAAAGTGGTAGTT